>NW_027516599.1:0-56369 GCF_048772815.1 Callospermophilus lateralis | reverse complement strand
ATCAATATATATGCCAAACGTAATTTATCAGTAATATATATCATCCACAGATGAAAATATATTTATTTTACTGAACATGGATTTATGTATAAATTGTTCTACTGGGAAGCTCACCCATAGTTTTAATTTTCAGTTCCACCAGCGTTTACGAGATCTCTTCTCACAACTTGTTTTTGCCCAGTCAGCCAACTCAAAAAAATGTACGTGTGAGACCACGTAGGATTCTATATTTGCATATAAAAATACATGTGCTGAGTAGGCTACATAGAAAGGAAGACAGGAATTTACATATGTGTTAACATTAAAAACACATGGAGGACTATTTCAATTAAAAATTGAGTAGATTTAGAATACCTACCCTCTATCATGCAAAAAGGAAGTCCAACAATACACCATGCCTGCTGTAAACTGCTTGTATTTTCATTCTGTTTGGGTACTTTTCTCCATCATATTAGGATTAGTAGTCAGAGTCTAGTAGGGTATGAGTTAGTGTCAAGAATTCAGTATTTCAAATGCAAAATTGTAAAATGAATCAATGTGTATGCAAATGTGTGCTACACAAAAATTTTCCCACTCTCATTCAGAACAATGCCTTGACATTACCTTCACCCCAAGTAAGACACATTTAGAGGAGAAGAGTTAGACAATCTTTGAATACATATCTGAAATGAAAAATGTTTAGGAGTTCACAACCTTGGAGTTGGTAGAGGAGTTTCCAAAAGTAAGGGACAGTGTAAAATCTCCACAAACATGGAGATTTACCAGCCTAAAGACTTCTGGAGAAACTGCCTCTAGGTTGGGCACTTGAAATATATGTTGTTGTCAGGAGCTTTAGCTTCCTTTCTAGTGAGACCATCAAAGCTTGGTCTGCACATCTGTGACCTGGAGGACATGGTTTATAATTCTCCAATGAACATGAAGCAGCAGTGTTGATTTCTCTCTTTGTAGGTAAACTATGGCCACTGGGTCTAAGTGTCTCCCCATGTAGACTGCTAAGCCATTAGGTCATCCTCCACTTTTCAAAACGTTTCTTGATACTGCACTCGGAGTTTGGTATTTGCTTCATGAAATACAAGGAGTTCAACTGGGACAAAGGGCTGGAGGAAGTTCTTTCACGTGTGGTGGGTCAGGGTCTGCAGGAGAATGCACCAACAGGGCTTGTATACCACATAGGTTGCTCCCTTGACCATAGAAACCTGATTTTGAACATTGCCCTGAAACCTCTCTATATAACCAGATGTCTTTACATACAGGATCTGCTGGCTGCACCATGTCAGTCTCAAGCCATTTGGAAGCCAATGGCAGATCCACATGACCCCACCACAGATGTTTTATCACACACTTGCTCACCACCGCTCTGGGCCCATTACTCAACAGGCTTCAAATGACTGGCATCTCTTTTCTACACCATTTTCATGAAAACCAGTCAATCAACACACTGTCTGGTACACTCATGATCAGCAACTGGACATCCAAATGTTCTCCAGTGCCACCTGGTCAAGGAAATTTCAAAAATTTCATGGTATTTATCTAGCCAATTTTCAAGGATGAAGTTGGAGACACTGTGGGTTTCAATTCATTCAGAAATTATTAAATGGTGAGGAAGCTCATTTCAATGAAAGCTCTGGAGAACTCTCACAGGCAAGGCTTCCCAAAGAGTGGCCAAAAGGTCACATGAAGCCAGGCCCATTGAGGTCTACAATTGAGGTCCATGTGTGTTTTGACTATCAAATATGTCTGACAAGTTTTTCAGAATAAAATTGTGTGATATCTTCCTGAGATTCCCAGTGCTCTGTGGAAAGCGACACTGGGCCTAGATCTCAGTTTCCAAGGGTGACTCTCATGCGTGGCCTCCTAAATCCCAACACAATTCATGGCAATATTTCTCTGAGGTAAGTTCCAGAACTCAGTCTCTAAGGGGAATGACACCATAGTTCAAGCCCAGTTGGATCCAGTCATCTCTTCCAACCGCCACACGAATGACCACAATTAAAACCAAAACACTCCCACATGGCCCTCATCTTGTTAAATATAGACACTCATCATAAACTCTGGCTGGAGGTTTCCATGCGGGACGCATCCCAAGACAGTGTCCAAAATATTCTCCCTTGGCCCTCATTTGCCTAAAGTCAGGGTGGCCTGGACACCCTTCCTGTGAACCAGAAGTGATCAAATAGGCCTGACGTTAATACTGCTCTGCTTCTCCAATTTGAGCCCTATTGACTCTCAGGTATAGATTTTTTTTATGTGATTTGGAGTCACGAGAAAACACAAGCACCTCTGCAGGACTTTGTAAAACTCATTTGACCAAAAGGATCCCTGTCTCACTTGATAGAGGTCAGGTACCTAACAGAGGAAGGCAAGAGACTCATCCACAATTACTGAATTTTTGCCATTATGGTTTTGATTGCACACATGGTATCTATCTTTAGATCCATCATGTGCTGAAAATTTAAGCCACAACCTCATACAGGGCTAGGAGGCTGATTCAAACACATCCCTTTCCAAAGCAAAGAACCACAAGTTATTCCCATTTATTTCCATTTTAAAACTGTTTTATTCAGGCTTCACAAAGGGGTGGCCTGAGGCAAAGACCTTCCTGACATTCAGGGCAACAGAACAATAGGTAAGCAAATGAACCAAAATATGGTTTCTTCACTGAGCGTTTACTGGTCACAATGATGTCTGAGTTTTCTAAGATGTTCCCATTTCCTATAGCTATCAAGTACATGGCCATGTCACAGAGCTTGGGGGTGGTATGTATCTTGGACACAAAACTATGAGGCTATTCTGGAGAGTGGCCAGAATTCAGGAAGAAAACAGGAACTTAGGAAGTTAGTAGGTGTTGCCCATCCATAAGGAAAGCCACAGTCCTTTCATCAACTAGGCCTGATGAATGCTGGAAAGTTTTCCACTAGACAGGACACATACATTGATACATTCTCTTTTCGAATGTCTACAACCATGGACAGAGTGGGATACACAGACATAGAAGCACTCGCCTAGTCAAACTACTTTCTAGAAACAGTCCACTCCAATCAAAACAACAGCCTTTCCTACCTATTCTCAGAACATGAGACAAAACCACAAACTCACACCCACACCCACAAAGGCACCTCCTTAACTCAAGTAGGTCTGTGACTATCCGGAGTGTCCTCTGAATAGTGGGCCATACTATGTTCCCCTAAAATGGCCTGTACTGTCTCAGATCTGGTCTCCTTGGCCAACTCTGTGAAGTTGTCAACAGCCAGCGGTGAACCACTACCTGCTTTCTCAGTAAAGGCCCCTCTTCAGAGCTCTTCAGGCATTTGGCAATCCTCATATCAGTAGGTACCAAGGAAGACTGACTCTGTCCTTGGTAAATCCAAACAAGTGAGACCACTGGGATTGGGACTTGGACTGGCTCTCGGTGCCTGGCTTCCTGGATCCCAAATTCAGAGATTTCCATCACCAGGAAAGTGAGGTGAGGTCACTTCCTTCAGGAACTGAATGAGGTCACAGCCTTGGCAACCACTTTGTCCTAACAGATGCTTCCAAGTGTCCCATGAGATGGAGGCTGCCACTACTTCCTGTGACACTTTCACAAGTTAGAATGGTATATCAACCATAGGCACCTGGGAACAGCTCTCCACACAGGCATGGTTTGATCAATCTTCTCTACATTAAGAAAGGAGAGGCTGATTCAGACACATCCCTTAATACTGACCAGGTTGTTTGTCATGGAAGATGACTTTTGCTCTATTAGGTCCTTCATAGCTGCCTGCAACTTCTCCAGGGTATCATTTCTGCTTGTACCTTTGATGTTCTCAGCAGGTGGAAGAGCCCCTACATTACTGTATTGTAAGACAAACTCTCTCCCGGCTCTTCTGTACAGTTAGTTTGAGGGTACAGTGTATGGTTAGAGTAATAACAGGTTTGATTTAGGTTAGAAATCATACTGAGGAATGAACAATGGTATTGGGAACTCGCGATATTTACGAGAATATATAGGTGAAATATAAGTATGAAAACAGAAATCTAGATAAGATTTGAATCCAAGAAGGGCATTGGGCTGTTGATTGGGATACTTAGCTTTGAATTATATTCTGCACAGATGTCTCAGATAAATTGATATACAATGGCATAGGACCTTGTACCTTGGATGATTGATTGTCAAAGAGAATTTCCAGTCAAAAAGGGATAGTCGGTAGGATTAGGAAGATAGTTGGTAGGTATAGAAAAAAGAGTGAGTATAGGATTTCGAACAAAAGTTCTGTAGCAATAGGGTTTCGGATAGAGAGTGAATGTAAATTTCAGCACATGTAAAGAGTCAGTCACAATGATGAACTCAGGAAAATATGTATGAAAGCAGATATCAATGGAGACATTAGGAAATCAGAAAAAGCATAAAGGGAGGGTTAGTATTAGTCATTTTCAACAGGGTTGAGGTTGAATATATAATCTTAGAAAGCAACAAATATGTAGTCACCAATAGAATTGATTTGCGAGCATTAAGCAACCTGGACATGGATGTTTTTAGAAATCCATGCTCACTTTCCATTTAGGATTTGGTGAAAGGTTAATAAGATAGGTACTTGTCACTTACTGTTTTTGTGTATACTTAACAACACACTGTTGAAACCTTGAGGACTGTTTGCTAATTTTTTTCCCAGAATGTGCTGTCGCCGACTGCCTAACTGAGAATGTACACCCTCACCTGTTTGCACGCAAACCGCCCACTCGCCCTGACCCATCAATAAGCTTCCCTCCCTGCCCTCTTCAAGGAAAGTATATAAGCTCTGCTTAAGCTGTTCTCATTGCTCTCTGCTCTATTCAAGTGAGCACTGAGCCCCAGATTGCTAGACTCCCAATAAACCCAGGGTAACTTTTGATGTGGAGGGGACCCCAGTAAACTTTGAAGTGGATACAGGGGCAGTATACTTAGTCCTTAAGGCCCCACTGGGTCCTCTATCAAATAAAAGCTCTCTAGTTCAAAGTGCTAACACCAGTAAATATGGAAATTAGACAACTAAGAAAACCATGGACATGAGGAAAGGAAAAATCCATCACTCCTTCCTAATAATCCCAGAATGCCTGGCCCCATTGATGGGCAGAGATCTGCTCACCAAGCTCCGGGCCAAAATGACTTTTAACCCCGAAGGCCCCAAAATGATATTTCTAAATCCTTTAGTATAAACTCCTATATTCACGGCTTTAAATATGTCAGTAGAAGATGAACAGCAACTCTTCACACCCCCCAAGACTGATCAAACAGGCAAGCTACCCCAGAAATGGATAACAGATTACCCAGATGCCTGGAAAAAAACTGCTGGGTTAGGACTAGCCATGAAACAACCTCCAAAAACAGTGGAGTTCAAAACCTCAGCCTCCCCAATCAATGTCAAAAAATATCCTCTGAGCAAAAAAGCTAAAGATGGGATAAGGCCCCATATTCAGAAATATCTGGCCTTAGGGTCCTAAGGCCTTGTCAATCATCCTAAAACACTCCCCTGCTACCAGTATAAAAAGCCAGGAGCCGGGGACTATCCCCCATTAAAGATATAAGAGAGACCTACAACAGAGTGTAGGACATTCACCCCAGTGTACCTAATCCGTACAATCTGCTTATCACTCTGAACCCTGAGAGGAAATGGTATACTGTTCTGGACTTAAAAGATGCTTTCTTTTGCTTGCCTCTGCATAAATATAGTCAGTTGCTGTTTGCTTGCTAGTGGGTAGACCCAGAAACTGGAACGTGTGGTCAACTAACTTGGACTAGACTCCCCAAAAGGGTTGAAAAACTCCCCCACTCTCTTTGATGAAGCCCTCCAAAGAGATCAACAGATTCACAACTACGCACCCCGAAGTCACCCAGCTTCAATACGTGGATGACCTGCTACTGGCACCCAACACCAAGGATATCTGTGAATCTGGGACCCAAGCAGTATTATGTGAGCTTCCTCAACTCGGGTATAGAGCTTCTTCCTAAAAGGCCCAAATTTGCCAGCAAGAAGTAATCTTCCTGGGCTATTCCTTTAGGGGCAGTAAACGATGGCTCACTGAGCCCAGAAATCAAACGGTTGTGCAGAAACCACCCCCATCTAACAGCAGACAACACAGAGAGTTTCTTGGGACTGCTGGGATTTGCAGGTTAAGGATTCCTGTGTTTGGGTCCTTAACTTCTCATTTCCACCCGCTGTTAAAGGGAGATGCCCAATTCTAATGGACCCCTGAGATCCAGCAAGCTTTTGATAACATCTAAGGACACTGACACTGTACTCCTCAACTTCACTGAGCAAAGCCTGAAATTTCAGAAAGCCCTAGACTACGTTAAAAATGTACATCAGTTCACTCACCTTGGTTCAAAGAAATTGCAGGCATTCCTGAAGGATCAAGAACAGAGTTTTCCACTAACCGACTCACAGTGAAAGGAAATAACTGAACAGGTAAAAAAAAAAGCCTGTCGGGTCTGTCAATAGGTTAATGCTTACACTTCCAAGCTTCCTGCAGGAAAGCACCTACGAGGAACCAGAGCAGGACAATTCTGGGAAGTGGACTTTACTGAAATTAAGCAAGCATGGTATGGACTTAAATATCTCCTACTCTTTGTAGATATATTTCAGGATGGATTGAAGCCTCCCCCCCCAAAAAAAAAGGCGCAAATGGTGGTCAAGAAGATCCTGAAAGATATTTTTCCAAGGTACGGCCTGCCTAAGGTAATAGGGTCTGATAATGGACCAGCGTTCATGGCCCAGGTAACTCAGGGGTTAGCCAGGACCCTGGGGATTAATTGGAAGTTACAGTGTGCTTATAGACCCCAGAGTTCAGGACAGGTAAAAAAATTAAATAGAACCATTAAAGAGACCTAAACGAAATTAAGCTTAAAGAGTAGCATAAAAGATTGGACTATTCTCCTGCCTTATGCACTATTTCATGCAAGAAATACTCCCTCTGTTTCTTTGTGTAACCTCACCCCCTATGAAATTCTCTATGGGGCCCCATCTCCAGTAAGGGACCTAACCCTAACTCAAAGATCTAACGATCCCTTCCACACCACCTTGCTTGACAGACTTAAAGTTCTGGAAGGAACTCAGCAATACCTGTGGAAACAGCTGGCCACTGCCTACCAACCTGCTGAAGAGGGTACTCCACATCTATATCAAGTAAGAGACTTTGTCTACATAAGACAACATCAGGTGTCATCCCTGGAACCCGACTTGACAGGACCATACCAGGTGCTACTTATAACACCTACAGTGCTAAAGTTAGACGGAATCACTTCCTGGTTCCTAATTCTCATCTCAAGCGTGTGCCCTGTCCAGAATCTGGCTGGAAAATGGAAAAGACTGGTAACATTTTCAAATTGTATATTCGCCATGTGAATAAGACTATAGACTCTCCAATTGGTCACCAGTAGTCCTAACCCTCATCAACCCGTTCAGCAGCGATGGCTGATCACAAATCCTACTAGACAAGAAGTATGGTCTATCGCACATACAGCCCACTTAGGGACCTGGTGGCCATCTCTCCACCAAGAAATTTGTCAGCTGGCTATACGTCTTTCCTATTGGGAAATCCCTGATGAAGAGGATCCCCAAAAATTCCATTAAATATTTTCCATACAATAGATAATGGAAACAAACATTATGGATGTAGGGACACGCGAGCCAGATGCAGGTTGGCTAGCCTAGATTACTATGTTTGCCTGGCGGACTACCAAAGCCAAAAACAGCCACGACTGTGTGGGGGAAAAGCCAACTTCTTCTGTAAATAATGGGGATGTGAGGATACAGGGGCTACCTGGTGGAAGCAAAACTCCTCATCAAATTCAGTACACAGCATTGGCCATATTACCAGTTAGATAACAAAAACCGATGGCCACCAGAGGGGTCTCTAGATCCTCAAATTTTGCGTGACCTTTTCAACTTCGACAAGTGCTCAAAAGTGTGGAAGGAAATTCCCCTACGTGTAGGCCTTTTCCCTCCTATGCTCAAATCCTGAACTATGCTTCTCCAATAGATACTCACCCGCTGCCTTCTGCCCCAGACTCTCTGCTGTCACTCCCACATCAGCAACCTGATTTCTCAGCTCCAGTTACTAGATCAAAAACCCAAATTTCCGTCGGTTCTCAGACCATTGCCCCTTGCTGAGCTTGCAGGTACTGAGGTACCCTTCCACCCACTCACTCCTCTCTCCTCCTGTCAGTGCCCACACCGGGTCCCACCAGGTCCTCTTACCAGCTAACCCAAAGCTCAAACCAGCTAAGGAGTGCGCTCAGACGCCTATCAAAGATGTAATTAAAATGGCCTTTAAAGTTGCTTTGTCATCACTGAAAACAGGTTACTAAGAATTTAAAGTCCCTCACAGGCTTTTTGGGATACTCACTCCCGTCTTCCCCTCTGCTCTACCTGTTCTACTGCTCAAGTTTTGTTGCCAGGAAAATCCCAAACCCCTTTCCCATAATTCTTTTATATCTCTTTTTCCTCATCCTCAGATCCACGGAGCTGCTCTCATCCCCTGCCTTCCCTGTCTTCCCCTCTGTACCAGGCCCACAGAAAAGTCTTAAATGACCTTCTCCAGAAGTCTTCACCATGGCTGACTTTAAGCCTTTCAGCAACACAGTTCCTATAAAAGAGTTCAATGTAGATAAACTTCCTCTATTCGTGTTGCTCTGTTCTACTTGGCCACTGGCTGGAAAAATCAGCACTCCTAAGCTAGACACCCCCTTAGTAGTTTTTAACAAAATATATGAAGAAGGCCTCTGGCCTAGAGCTGGGGCTTCATAGAGATGGCTACATTTCTAAGATATAGAAGTTACCAACTGGGCTCCATGGTAACAGCTGGCAGGGAGGAAAAGAAAAAAAAGAAGAAAAAAGCTCTCCCCCTCCCAGGTGTCCTTAAGAAGTTAACTTTCCCAGAACAGAGGAAAAAAAAAAAACAGAAACAAAAACTGCTTTTTGTGAACTTCTGCAGACTGTGAACTTCTGAGCCCCTTCCCTTACATGCTGGGTACAAAATTCTGAAACAACCTAAACTTTGGGTTCAGGGATTAATTGATTACAACAGAAGCAATGCCCTCTAAATCCGGATGCAACCAAATAAGACTGTTTCCCTGTCTTCTGTGCTATCTTAGGTACCTTGCCTTGTCCATCTCTACAGCAGTACAATTCTATACACTTAAACATTGTTTATGTTTTCATAAAATGGTCAACAGATGTGATTAATTATGTAATGGTGCAGATGTTTTCCAGAGTGCTCTATCATGACGCAGGTACATTTAAATATCAAATAGGGGGGCAAACAACCCGGTTCTGCTAGGAACCTGTATCCCTCACTTTAGTCATCCTATTATGAATAGGAGTTGCTGCAGGGGTGGGCACAGGAACCACTGCCCTGGTCCATGGGACACAACAAATGACCCAATTAGAAGCAGTAATAGACCAAAACTTAAAGATATTAAAAACCTCCTTCACAGCTTTACACGAATCTTTAACCTCTCTCTCTGAAGTTATTTTACAGAACAGTCGAGGGTTGGACCTCCTCTTCATGAGAGAAGGGGCCTTCGTCCTGCATTGAGGGAAGAATGTTGTTTTTATGCCGACCATACTGGAGTTGTAAAAGAATCTATGATTAAATTAAGAAGATGCCTTGAAGAGCATCAACAAGAGAGAGAGGCCCAAAAAAGGTGGTTTGAGTCTTGGTTCACAAAGCCCCCTAATTAACTACGTTTTCATCAGCCCTGGCCGGTCCATTAATAATCCTCATATTATTGGTAATTGTAGGACCCTGTTTGATCAACCGTGTAGTTTCCTTTCTCCATGCTCAAATTGGACAAGTTAAACTTATGGTAATCAGAAAACAATATACCACACTAGTAAACATAAAATGTGACACCCCCAATGATCATTTTTATGATTAAAAGTAACCAAAAGAAGAAGTGGGGAATGAAAGGTTAATAAAATAGGTACTTGTCACTTCCAGTTTTTCGGTATGCTTAACAAAACACTGTTGATGTCTTGAGAACTGTTTGCTAATCTAGTTCCCTGAAAGTGCTGTACCCAACTGCAAAACTGCAGAATGTACTTCCTCACCCATTTGGACGCAAACCGCCCACTCGCCCTGACCCATCAATAAACTTTCCTATCTGCCCTCTCCAAGGAAAGTATATAAGCTCTGCTTAAGCTGTTCTCAGGGCTCTGTGCTCTATTCAAGGGAGCTCTGACCACAGCATGCTGGACCCCCATAAATCCTTGGCTGTTGCATGAGACAGTCTCTGGTAGTCTCTTCCTCCGACACTCGCCTGACCTTTACATTGGTAAAATAATAAGTGTCATCTTTGCTTTTTGTGTCCAGAATATTACTGTGATAAAATGTATATGTAGATAAGGTGACGTGAGTATTTCTTCCACCATTTCTGGGAGCAATATTTTGAAGATGTATAAATTAGTATTGGGGGTACAAATAGGTATATCCTGTGACTCTGAATATAGAGATAATGCATGAATAAACCATAATGTGAATAAATAATATAATGGGTTCCAAATTTAAATAATGGATTCCATTGATATCTGAAAATATACAGGAAATCTTATATTGATATACATACATTCATTTCAACCACTAATACATCTAATGGTAATATTAGGATTATGGTTTATCATGAAGAGTGTGTGAGTTTTGCTTCAAAAGTGATCATGGAAATTAAAAATAATGTGTTTGGAAAGAAGTCTCATGAAAAGCCCAGTCAAGAAACCTAGAGGAATTTATGTGTTCTGAAGCAGGAAGTGATGAAAGTGAAACAACTGCCTATAAGTTTGCTAACTTGTGGATGGAATATATATCCTATCATGAGCATAAATTGAAGAAATAGTATTGTACCAGTGCTGAATAAAAATGACCTTCAAAATACACATCATGTCCCACTGGAATCTACTTGCATTGATGTTAAACTGGGTCAGTTACTGTAGAAATAATAGTATTTGTATGCAAAATAAACTGAAGTTAGTTTTAAGTACTGGAAACAAATATGTATTTCAGGTGGATGAATATTTCTGTGAAAAATCTTGTGAAAAGTTGATTATAAATCCATATACATGAACATGAATGAATTTAGAGAGTGTATATAAGACACATATATTTCTGGAGAGTATATATACATATATATATATATATATATATATATATATATATATATATATATACACACACACACACACATACACACACACACAAAATACACACACACACACACAGACATTAAATTAGCAATATATATGCCAATCGAAATTTATCATGATATATATATCATCCACAGATGCAAAAATATTTCTTTAATTGAACATGGATTTATGTATAATGTTGTTCAACTAGGAAGCTCACCTATAGGTTGAATTTTCAGTTCCAACAGCGTTTAAGAGGAGTGATCACTTCTCACAAATTGTATTTGCCAAATCAGCCACCTCACAAAAATGTACATGTGATACCAGGTATGATTCTATATGTGCATTTAAAAGTACATGTGCTAAATAGGATACAGAAAAAGGGAGACAGGAATTCACATATTTGTTAACCTTAAAAACACATGGAGAACTATTTAAATTAAATATTGACTAGATGTATAACACCTACCATTAATCATGCAAAATACAAGTACAACTATACACTATGATTTCTCCTAACTGCTTGTATTCCTATTCTGTTTGTGTTATTTTTCTCCATCATATTAGGAGTAGTAGTCAGAGTCTAGTAGGGTATGGGTTGATGTCAGAGATTCAGTATTTTGAATGTAAAATTGTAAAATGAATGCAATGTGTATGTAAATATGTGCTACAAAAAAATGTTCACACTCTCATCCAGAACATTGCCTTGACATTGCCTTTGTTCCGAGTAAGACACAATTAGAGGAGAAAAGTTAGAAAATCTGTGAATATATATCAGGAATGAAAAATGCTCAGGAGTTCACAACCTCCGAGGTGGTAGAGGAGTTTTCAAAAGTAAGGGACAGGGTAAACATTTCTCAAACATGGAGCTCTGCTGGTGTAAAGACTTCTTGAGAAACTTCCTCTGAGGTTGCGCACTTAAAAATATATGTTGTTGTTAGGAGCTTTAGCTTCCTTTGTTGGGAGACCATCAAATCTGGGTGTGCAACCATGTGACCTGGAGGATATTGTTTCTAATTTTCCAATGAACATGAGGCAGCCATGCTGAATACTCTCTTTGTAGTTTAACTATGGTCACTGGGTTGTAAGTGTCTCCACGTGTGGACTGTGAAGCCATTTGGTCATTCTCCAATTTTCGTGGTGTTTCTCACAGGTGCACTGGGAGTTTGGTATTTGCTTCATGAAATACAAGGAGCTAAACTGGGACACAGTGCTGGAGAGAGTTCTGTCCCTTGTGGAGGGTCACGGTCTGCATGAGAATGCACCAACCAGGATTCAATTCCACATAAGTTGCCCCCATTTCCATAGCAACCTGATTCTGAACATTGCCCTGAAACCTCTCTATATAAAAAACACCTTTGCATAGAAGGGTCTGCTGGCTGTACCATGTCAGTCACAAGCCTTTGGGAAGCCAATGGCAGATCCACATGTCACCACCACACATGTTTTATCACACACCTTCACACCACTGCTCTAGGCCCACTAATGAGCAGGATCCAACTTACTGGCATCACTGTTCTACACAAATTTCATGAAACCCAGTAAATCAAGGCACTGTCTGGTACACTCATCATCAGCAACAGGACATCCAAAAGTTCTCCAGTGCCACCTGGTCATGGGAATTTCAAAAATTTCATGGTATTTATCAAGCCATTTGTCAAGGATGAAGTTGGAGGCTCTGGGGGTTTCAATTCATTCAGGAACCATTAAATGTTGAGGAAGTTCATTTCAATGAAAGCTCTAGAGAACACTCACAGGCAAGGCTTCCCAAAGAGTAGCCAAAAGGTCACATGAAGCCAGGCCCATTGAGGTCTACAATGTGAGGTCCATGCGTGTTTTGACTCAACTGTGGCTGCAAAGTCTTTCAGAATAAAATCATGTGACATCCTGGCTGAGATTCCCAGTGCTCTGTGGAAAGCCACTCTGGGCCTAGATCTCAGGTTCCAAGGGCAACTCTCATGCATGGCCTAGTAAAATTCAAACACAATTGATGACAATGCTTCTCTGAGGTCAGTTCCAGAACTCAGACTCTAAGGGGAATCACACCATAGTTAAAGCCCAGGTAAACCCAGGCATCTCTTCCAACTGCCACACAACTTACCACAATTCAAAACAAAATTCTCCCACATGGCCCTTATCTTCTTCCATGTAGACCCTCATCATAACCTCTGGATGGAGTTTTCCATGAGGGGCACAGACCAAGACAATGTCCAAAATAACCTACCTTTCCCCCGATTTGCCTAAAATCAGTGTGGCCTGGAAACCCTGACTGTGAACGAGGAGTGATCAAATAGGTCTGCCATTAATACTGCTTGGCTTCTCCAATTTGAGGCCTACTGACTGTGGGGTTTAGATTCTTTATGTGAATTGGAGTAATGAGAACACCCAAGCACGTATGGGCTAGCCTCTGCAGGGCTTTGAATAACTCACTTGACCCAAAGGATCCCTATTCTCACTTGATGGATGTCAGGAACCTTTGAAAGGAAGGCGAGAGTCTTCATCCACAATGACAGCTCTTTTGGCTATTTTGGTTCTGTATGCATCCATGGGATCTTTCTTTAGATCCATCAGGTGCTGAGAATCTAAGCCACAGCCTCACACAGGGCCAAGAGGCTGATTCAGACACATCCCTTTCCAAAGCAATTAAGCAAAGAGCCCTAGGTGATGCCCATTCATTTCCATTTGAAAACTGTTTTCTTCAGGCTTCACAAATTGGTGGCCTGAGGCAAAGAACTTCGTGACATTCATAGCAACAGAATAATAGGTAAGCAAAAGGCCCAAAGCAGGGTTTCTCCACTGAGATTTAGTGGTCACACATATATCTGATTTTTCTGAGATGCTCACAATTCACTTGAGCTATCCAGTACATGGCCATGTCACAGAGCTTGTAGGTGGTACATACCTTAGAGACAAAACCATGAGACTATTCTGGAGAGGGGCCAGAATTCTGGAAGAAAACTGTAACTTAGGAAGATTGCAGGTGTTACCCATTGATAAGTCAATCTGAACTCCATTCATAAATTGGGCAGGATGAATTCTGGGAAGCTTTCTACTAGACAGGACACATCCATTGATGCATTCTTTTTTTCTAATGAGTACAACCACGGACACAGTGAGGTAAACAGACATAGAAACACTCGCCTTGTCAAATGACTTACAATAAACAGTTCATTCCACAGCACATAAAGCGCCTTGCCTACCTATTCTCAGAACATGAGACAAAACCACAAACCAACACCCACAAAGGCAGCTCCTTCCCCCAAGAAGGTCTGTTACTATCCGGAGTGTCCTCTGACTGGTGGGCCATATTATTTTCCCCCTAAATGGCCTGAAATGTCTCAGATCTGGTCTCCTTGGCCAACTCTGTGAAGGTGTCAGGACCCAGAGGTGAGCAACTACCTGCTTTCTCAGGAAAGGCCCCTCTTCAGAGCTTTACTGGCATTTTGCAATCCTCACATCAATAGGTACCAAGAAAGACTTACTCTGTCCTTGGTAAATCCAAACAAGTGAGACCACTGGGACTGGGACTGGGACTGACTCTGGGTGCCTGGCTTCATGAATCTCAAGTTCTGAGATTTCCTTCACTAAGGAAGTGATGTGAGGTTACTTCCTTCAGGAACTGAATGAGGTCACTGCCTTGGCAACCACTTTGTCCAACCAGTGGCTTCCAAGTCTCACATGAGAAGGAGGCTGTCCCTAATTCCTGTGACACTTTCACAAGTTAGAATCTTATATCAACCATAGGCACCCGGGAACAGCTACCCACACAGGCCTGGTTTGGTCCATCTTCTCTACATTAAGAATAGAGAGGCTGATTCAGACAGAAACCTTCATCCTGACCAGGTTGTTTGCCATTGAACATGACTTTTGCTCTCTCAGGTCCTTCATAGCTGCGTATATATTCTCCAGTGATCATTTCAGCATGGAACTTTGAGGGTCTCAGTAGGTGGAAGACCCCCTACATTTCTTTACTGTAAGACCAACTCCTCCCTTCCCTCTGTAAATTTAGATTAAGGGGACAGTGTATGGTTAGGGTTAACAACATGTTTTATTTGTGTTAGGAATCATTCTGCTGGATGAATAATGGTATTGGGAACCTGAAATATTTATAAGAATATGTATTTGAAATATAAGTATGAAAAGAGAAATCTAGGTAAGATTTGAAGCCAGGAAGGGCATTGGGCCCTTGATTATGATATTTAGCTTTGAATTACATTCTGCAATGTGGTCGCAGGTAAATCTACATACAATGGAATAAAACCTAGTACCTCAGATGCCTGAATGTCGAAGAGAACATCCAGTCAAAAAGGGATAGTCAGTAGGATTAGGAAAATAGTAGGTTTAGGTTGAAGAGTGAGTCTTTGAGTTGGAAATATAGTTCTTTAGCAATAGGGTTTCGTTTAGAGAGTGAATGAAAATATCAGCACATATGAAGAGTCAGTCACAATGATGAACTGGGGAAAATATGTAGGAAAGCAGATATAAAATAGAGACATTAGGAAATCATTCAAAGTATAAAGTGAGTAACAGGATTAGACATTTTCAACAGGGTTGAGGTTGAATATATGATATTAGAAGAAACAAATATGTAGTCACCAATAGGATTGAAATTTGAGAGCATTAGGCGACCTGGACATGGATGGTTTTAGTAATATATATTCACGTTCAATTTAGGTTTTGGTACAATCATAAGTGTTACCTTTACATTTGTGTCCAGAATATTACTGTGATAAAAATGTATATGTAGATCAGGTGATATGAGTATTTCTTCCACCATTAAGGGGAGCAATATTTTTACAACCTATAAATTAGTATTGGGGAAAAAAATAGGTGTACCCTGTTTTGATGAATATAGATATGATGAATGAATAGACCAAACTGTGAATAAATAATATAACTGGACCCAACATTAGAAATTGGAATTGGAATAAATTGATATCTGAAAATATACAGGAAATCTTATATTGATATTGGCATACATACATTCATTACAACCAGTTGTACATCTAATGGTAATATTAGTGTTACGGTTGATCATGAAGAGTGTGTGAGTTTTGCTTCAAAATTGATTATGCAAATCGAAAATAATGTGTTTGCAAAGAAGTCTCATGAAAGACCAGTCAAGAAACATGGAGGAATACATGTGTTCTGAAGCAGGAAGTGATTGAAAGTGAATCAAAAGTTTTAAATTTTGAAATTTTGGATGAAACATTTATCCTATGATGTGCATAAACTGAAGAAATAGTACTGTACCAGTGTTGAATAAAAATGAATGTCAAAATACACATCATGTCCCATAGGAATCTACTTGTATTGATATTAACCTGGGTAAGTTACTGCAGAAATATTAGGATTTGTATGCACCTTTCATTGAAGTTAGTTTTCAGTACTAGTAAACAAATATGTGTTTCAGGGGGATGAATATTTCTGAGAATAATCTTGTAAAAATTTGATTATAAATCCAAATACATGAATATGAATGTATTTAGGGAGTGTATAATAAGACACATATATTTTATATTTTAAAAAATCTGGAGATTGTGTATATATATATATATATATATATATATATATATATATATACACACACACACAAACACAAAACACACACAGACATTAAAGAGTAGCAGTATATATGCCAATCAAAATTCATGGTGAAATATATATCGTCCACTGATCCAAAAATATTAATTTTACTGAACATGGATTTATGAATAATGTTGTTCAACTAGGAAGATCACCCATAGGTTGAATTTTAAGATCCAACAGCATTTACGAGGAGTTATCTCTTCTCATAATTTTTATCTGCCACGTCAGCCTCCAAACAAGTATGTACATGTGATACCAGCTAGGATTCTATATGTGCATATAAAAATACATTTGTGGAATAGGCTACAGAGAAAGGGAGATAGAAATTCACATATTTGTTAACTTTAAAAACACATGGAGAACTATTTCAATTAAAAATTATCTAGATTTATAACACCTACCCTACATAATGCAAAAGGCAAGTCCAACTATACACCATGCCTTCTCTGTACTGCTTGTATTTCTATTCTGTTTGGGTTATTTTTCTCCATCATATTAGGATTAGTAGTCAGAGTCTAGTAGGGTATGGGTTCGTGTCAGGGATTCAGTATTTTTAATGGGAAATTGGAAAATGAATCCAATGTGTATGCAAATATGTGCTACACAAAAATCTTCCCACTCTCATCCACAACAATGCCTTGACATTACCTTCACCCCAGGTAAGACACAATTAGTGGAGAAGAGTTAGAAAATCTGTGAATGCAAATCTGGAATGGAATATGCTCAGGAGTTCACAACCTTGGAGGTGGTAGAGCAGTTTCCAAAAGTAAGGGACATGGTAAACACTCCACAAACATTGAGCTCTGCTGGCCTAAAGACTTCTTGAGAAACTGCCTCTGAAGCTGGGCACTTGAAATATATGTTGTATTAAGGAGTTTTAGCTTCTTTTGTAGTGGGACCATCAAAGCTGGGTCTGCATCTATATGACCTGGAGAACATGGATTCTTATTTTCAAATGAACCTGAGGCAGCAGTGCTGAATTCTCTCTTTGTAGGTAAAGTGTGGCCACTGGAGGCTAAGTTTCACCCCGTGTGGACTGTGAAGCCATTTGGTCCTCCTCAAATTTTTGTGGTGGTTCTTGCTGCTGCAATGGGGCTTTTGGTTCTTGCTGCTGCACTGGGCTTTTTGAACAACAAGTTCAACTGGGACACAGTGCTAGAGGGAGTTCTGTTACGTGTGGTGGGTTAGGGTCTGCAGGAGGATGAAACAACCAGGCTTCTTTCTCACATAGTTTGCACCCTTGACCATATCAACCTGATTCTGATCATTACCTTGAAAGCTCTACAAATAAAAAGATGCCTTTACAAATAAGGGTCTGCTGGCTGCACCATGTCAGTCACAAGCCATTTGGAAGCAAATGGGCTAATCACATGGACCCACCACAGATGTTTTATCACACACGTGGCTACCACTGCTCTAGGCCCACTACTCAGCAGGCTCCAACTTACTACCATCTCTGTTCTACATTATTTTTATAAATTCCAGTCAATCAAGGCACTCTCTGGTACACTCATGATCAGCAGCAGGACATCCAAAGATACTCCAGTGCCACCTGGTCATGGGAATTTCAAAAATTTCAAAGGATTTACCTAGCCATTTTTCAAGGATGTAGTTGGGAGGCACTGTGGCTTTCAAGAACCATTAAATGTTGAGGAAGCTCATTTCAGTGAAACTCTGGAGAACTTTCATAGGCAACGCTTCCCATACAGTGGCCAAAAGGTTACATGAAGCCAGGACTATTGAGGTCTACAATGTGAGTTCCATGTGTGTTTTGACTCTCAAGTATGGCTGCCAAGTCTTTAAGAATAAAATCATGGGATAATTTGGCTGAGATTCCCAGTGCTCTGTGGAAAGCCACCCTGGACCTTGATCTAAGTTTATAAGGGCGACTCTCATGCATGGCTTCCTAAAATCCCAACTCGATTCATGGCAATACTTCTCTGAGGTCACTTCCAGAACTCAGTCTCTAAGGGGATTCACACCAGAGTTCAAACCCAGGTGGACCCAGTCATCTCTTCCAACTGCCACACAAATGACCACAATTAAAACCAAAATAGTCCCACATGGCTCTCATCTTCTTCCATATAGACACTCATCATAACCTCTAGATGGAGGTTTCTATGAGGAGCGCAGGATAAGACAGTGTCCAAAATACGCACTCTTGCTCGTCATTTCCATAAAGTCAGAGTGGCCTGAACACCCCTTCTGTGAACCAGAAGTGATCAAAAAGGCCTACCATTCATACTGCTCAGCTTCTCCAATTTGAGGCCTACTGACTGTGGGGTTTAGATTCTTTATGTGCATTGGGGTCATGAGAAAACCCAAGCACCTATTGGCTAGCCTCCGCAGGGCTTTGAAGAAGTCATTTGACCCAAAGGATTCCTATTCTCACTTGACAGAGGTCAGGAAACTTACAGAGGAAGGCAAGAGATTTTATCCACAATGACTGCTCTTTTGGCCATTTTGGTTTTGGATGCACACATGGCATCTTTCTTTAGATCCATCAGGTGCTGAGAATGCAAGCCACAGCCTCACACACAGCCAACAGACTGGCTCAGACACATCCCTTTCAAAAGCAATTACTCAAAGAGAGACAGGTGATGCTCATTCATTTCCATTAGAAAACTGTTTTATTCAGGTTTCACAAAGTGGTGCCTTAGGCAAAGACCTTCCTGACATTCAGTGCTACAGAACAATAGGTAAGCAAAGGCCCAAAGCAGGGATTCTCCACTTAGACTTTCATGATCACACAGATATCTGAGTTTCCTGAGATTCTCGCCATTCCCTTCAGCTATCCAGTACACGGCCATGTCACAGAGCTTTGAGGTGCTACATATCTTGGTCACAAAACCATGAGTTTATTCTGGAGAGTGGCCAGAATTCAAGAAGAAAACAGAAACTTAGGAAGAGAGCAGGTCTTGCCCATCAATAAGGCAAGCCTCCATCCTTTCATAAATTGGGCAGGATGAATGTGGGGAAGCTTTCTCCTAGACAGGACACATCCATTGATGCATTTTCTTTTGTAATGTCTACAACCATGGACACAGTTGGATACACAGACATAGAAACACTTGCTTTGTCAAATGACTTACTAGAAACAGTCCATTCTAAACCAAAGAAACCGCCTTTCCTACCTATTCTCAGAGCATGAGACAAAACCACATACACACACTCATTCCCACAAAGGCACCTTTTCCCCCAAGAGGGTCTGTGACTATCAAGAGTGTCCTCTGCCTTGTGGGCCATACTATGTTCCCCCGAAATGGCTTCTCTATTCTCAAATCTGGACTCCTTGGCCCACTCTGTGAAGTTGTCAGGAGCCAGCGGTGAGCCAATACCTGCTTTCTCAGGAAAGACCCCAATTCAGATCTTTCCTGGCATTTGGCCATCCTCACAACTGTATATACCAAGAAAGATTGACTCTCTCCTTGGTAAATCCAAAAAGTGAGACTTCTGTGACTGTTATTGGGCCTGACTCTGGCTGCCTGTTTTCAGGGATCCCAAGTTCAGAGAGTTCCATCACCAAGAAAGTGAGGTAGGTCACTTCCTTCATGAAGTGAATGAGCTCACAGCCTTGGCAACCACTTTGTCCTAACAGTTGCTTCCAAGGGTCCCATGAGATGGAGGCTGCCCCTACTTCCTGTGACACTTTCACAAGTTAGAATGGTATATCAACCATTGGTACCGGGGAAAAGATCTCCACACAGGCCTGGTTTGGTCCATTTGCTCTATATTAAAAAGAGAGAGGCTTATTCAGACACATCCCTTCATAGTGACCAGGTTGTTTGCCATGGAAGCTAACTTTTGCTCTCTCAGGTCCTTCATAGCAGTCTACATCTTCTTCGGGGATCATTTCTGCATGGATCTTTGATATTCTCAGCAGGTGGAAGATCCCCAACATTCCTCTTTTGTAAGACCAACTCTGTCCCTGCACTGCTCTAAAGTTAGATTGAGGGAACAGTGTATGGTTAGGGTTAATTATATGTTCAATTTTTGGTTAGCAATCATTCTGCTGGATGAATAATGGTATTGGAAACCTGTGATATTTACAAGAATATATAGGTAAAATATAACAGAAATCTAGGGAAGATTTGAAGCCAAGTAGGGCATTGGGCCCTTGAGTGGGATACTTAGCTTTGAATTATATTCTGCACAGATGTCTCAGATAAGTCAATATACAATGAAATTGGATCTTGTACCTCGAATGATTGAATAACAAACAGAACATCTAGTCATAAAGGAATAGTCCGTAGGATTACCAAGGTAGTCAGCAGGTTTATAAAGAAGAGTGAGTATAGGATTTGGACCAAAAGTTCTTTACAAATAGGGTTTCGGGTAGAGAGTGAATGTAAATGTCAGCACATGTGAAGAGTCAGTCACAATGATGAACAGGGGAAAATATGTAGGAAAGCAGACATAAATAGAGACATTAGGAAATCAGCAAAAGTATAAAGTGTGTAATTGGTTTAGACATTTTCAACAGGGTTGAGTTTGAATATATAATCTTAGGAAGAAACAAATATGTTGTCACAAATAGGATTGAATTCGAGAGCATTAGGTAACCAGGACTTGGATGTTTTTTTGTAATCCATGTTCACTTTCCATTTAGGCTTTTTTAAAATCATAAGTGTGACCATTGCATTTTGTGTCCAGAATATTATTGTGATAAAATGTATGTGTAGATCAGGTGACATGAATATTTCTTCCACCGTTTCTGGAGCAATGTTTTGTAGACGTATAATTTAGTATTTGGGGTACAAATAGGTGTACCCTGTGTCTATGAATATGCAGATTATGCATGAATAGACCATACTGTGTATAAATAATATAACTGGTTCCACTTTAAATAATGGATTGAATTGATATCTGAAAATATAAAAGAAATCTCATATTGATATGCAATCATTCATTCCAACAACTTATACATCTAATGGTAATATTAGGGTTATATTTTATCCTGAAAAGTGTGTGAGTTTTGCTTCAAACGTGATTATGGAAATCAAAAATAATGTGTTTGGAAAGAAGTATCATGAAAAGAATAGTCAAGAAACCTGGAGGAATTCATGTGTTCTGAAGCAGAAAGTGATTGAACGTGAAACACATGCATATAAATTTGCCAACTTTTGAATGAAATATATACAGTATGATGTGCATAAGCTGCAGAAATAGTAATGTAGCAGTGTTGAATAAAAATGAACATCAAAATACACATCATGTCCCCTAGGAATCTACTTGCATTGATATTAATCTGGGTCAGTTACTGTAGAAATATTAGGATTTTTATGCACCATTTACTGAAGTTAGTTTTCAGTACTAGGAAACAAATATGTATTTCAGGTGGATGAATATTTCTGAGAATAATCTTGTGGAAACTTGATTTTAAATCCATATAAATCGCAAAACATTATAAACAAAAAACACACACAGACATTAAAATGTAGCATAGTATATGCCAATTGAAATTCATCTTGAAATATATATCATCCACTGATCCAAAACTATTTGTTTAATGAACTTGGATTCATGAATAATGTTGTTCAACTAAGAAGCTCCCCCATAGTTTGAATTTTCTGTTCCAACAGTGTTTAGGAGGAGTGATCTCCTAAATGTGTATGCAAATATGTGCTACACAAAAATATTTCCACTCTCATCCAGAACAATGACTTGATATTACCTTCGCCCCAAGAAAGACACAATTGGAATAGAAGAGTTAGAAATTCTGTGAATACATATCTGGAATTAAAATGCTCGGGAGTTCACAACATTGGAGTTTGCAGAGGAGTTTCCAAAAGTAAGGGAGAGGCTTGATAGACCCAACCTGATTTTTTATTAAAATTGGGAACCATCTTGCCACAAAGCCGTGAAAAGATAATTTTGGCTTTACTCTAAATTACTGCAAATTCTGAACCTACTTGGAACGCCTGTCCGTGCCTTGTACTCATCCACACCTGGCTCTCTGACCAGATAACAGTACTTTCTGAAACTTTAGTGACACCTCATAAATATTGGCCTTCCCTGGCCAGACAACAACCCTCTCTGAGGCTCTAATGGTCCTCATTATTTCTGATATTGGGGCCAGCAAAAAAAAAAATGTAAACTACCATTAGTGTGATGCTTTCAAAGTTTTGATATCTGTAACCACCCGTTTGTGTAACTTTCTGGGCTATATAGCTGGGCTGTAGGAAAGGTGGGGTTGCTGTCTTGTTCCCGCCATTTTGGGAAGGAGAGGCAGCCCAGCTTGTTGAAATAATAAGCTTGCCTTAATTTGATTTTAATTGGAGTCAGTGGTCTTTTCTTGCATCCTAGTCCAAAATTTTGGAGTTCCCCAGTGAGATGACCCTGCCCGAGCAGATCACAAAACCAGACTGCTGAAAATTCTGAAGCTGGCCTTCCCTCCAGGGCACTGGGCTGGAGAACCACTCTAGGGGGTGCACAACTTGAGATGTTCCAAGGCCTTGCAGTGAGCCGTCAGTCTGGGGAGCACTGCAGTGAACCACCACACTAAAACTATTATCAAGCCCCTGGTGGAGGAGGCCTCCATAGGTAAGTGGCGCCTTTATAACATCTGATATCTGGTTAAGGGAGATCTCTTCTGATGACAGAGAGGTGGCCTGGGGAGGCTCACATACACTCCTGTCCAGGACAGTAATGAGAATCATGCTGTCCTCTGTTCTGTTCTGTAGGGAATTCCTCTGGAAGGGTAGAGAGGTGCCGATGGGCACACACACGCTCCTAGCCTGGAGCTTTAGCAAGATGTTGCATTGCTCCTCTGTTTTTCTGTTTCGGCACCAGGATTCTGTTTTTCTGTGTTTTGTTCTGTGGTCTATATGTTTTTTGTTGTTTGTTTTTGTGCGTTTTTTTGTTTGATTTCTGTGGTAAAATTTTAAGGATATTGGACGTGAAAAAGGGTAACAAAGCAAGTAAGCCTGACACCCTTTCAACTGTGTTTTAAGGAACTGTGATGAACTTTACCCACCTTTGTTAAGCAGGAAGAAAGAAGCCCCTAGCTGGCTGCCTGGAGCACACCCACTGCACAGGGCAATGCCTGCTGGGGAACGAAGAACTGAGTATATCCCAGGTTAACAAGTGAAACTCTTTAAAATCCCTTGTCCCTCCAGATCATGAGAGTCACAACCTTTTGGCAGAGTCCCTTGTTTTTCCTTTGTTAGCAAAGCAATAAACCTCCATTTTCTTTTTCTCAAAACCCTGTCCTCATTATTAAATTAGCATTAATTTGCTTCAGGGTCAGAAACCGAACTTTAAGTTACAAATTTTGATACCCGGCCCCGTCCCAGAACTTTTTGAGAGCTGACGACTGAAATGTTAGGAGATGGAGCATGCTTGCAGTGGACCCGAAACAGAAGAGCTAATCCTGTAAGTAAAAGGAGGGACTGAGGGACCCCAGCAACTGCCAAAGCCCTGTTGCTTCAGGGAATTCCCTCCTTCATTCCCTGCACTGTAAGCATTATGACACCTCTGTCTTCTTTTAAAAGAGAAAAATAAAAAGGGGACACTAAATGCAGTAAAGTCACCATGGAGACCCTTGATTTTACATTTCAGGTAGCTTCTCTGTGAAAACATCTGGTCCCCTTGTGGGGACATCTGTGGTGCCACTGGTGCAGGAGATTTTTCTCTTATCTGCTCTGTTTTAAAGGCTTCTGTCTGTCAGCCATATTCTGGAGTTCCTTTCTGTCTGTCTTGTGCCTTTGTTTTTGGCCCTTTAAGACATGTGCAATAATGTGTTTATATTATAAATTGTTTCTTGAGAATGATCTTAGCTGAATGTGTGTCTAAATGATGATGTTTTATTGTAAAAATCTGGTATCTGAATGCGTTTTTTGAAGCATTGCACAATATTGCTGTTAAAAGTCGGGTTTAGGTAATTGTTTAGTTTTTGATTTCAGATAATTCATGCCAGAGAACTTAAATACTTAGGATGGAAAACTAAAGAACTCTACTTCCAAGTTGGCAAGTAACTTCCCAATCATGCAGTCTTTTTTTCTCCAATTTTGAATTGGGTAGCCTGGGAAAATGTCACTGCGTTTACCAGTGCATTAATTTGGACAAGGATAGTAAATCTGAAAGACCCCAGCCCAGAAACCCCAGGCCCCATTGTGAAACCATCAGGGTGTGTTGCTAACCCACGTAAAGAGAGGTCTCTCTGTTAATCAGTTAAGGGGACAGGATGGTTGAGGAAGAACAGAAAAGCAGATCCCAAGGCATGCCTGAACAAACAGGAACTGATAATGATAAGCAGGAACAGAAAAACCAGAGTGTTAATATGTAACTGTCATGAGGTTTATCCAGGAACATAAAGTGAAGAACAACTTTGCCCTTTAGGTAATCTATATGCTGGGTTCAAAATAACCAATAAGAAACCTGTTGCTTACCGCGCGCGCGAAACCTGCCCCATTATCCTATAAAAGACCTGTACCCCAAAGCCTGGTGTGCCAGTTCACCAAAGCTCCGGCTGAGGTTTTGCTGAGCACCCACAGGCGTCTGTGTCTGAATAAACCTCTTGCGTTTGCAGCCAGTGCTTCGTGCGTCTTTCTTGGACAGGGAATCGGTGGGTCTTTCATTTGGCGAGCCAGCCAGGAGAACTCCTGTAACCCCGTCCGGATCCCTGCCCGAGGAACACCCGGCAACCACTGGGAGGTAAGCTGGCCAGCTCGTGTCATTTTGTGTCTCTTTTGTTCTATGTTTGCAGTCTTTGTTCGTTATCTGTCTGTGCGCGGCGTCCGTACGATTGCGCGTAATCTCTCTGTTTTCTGGGCAGCTCGAGAAGGAGTTGACGAACTCGGACTTCTCTCCTGCCACCCTGGGAGACGTCCCAGGGATTCCTGCCACCCTGGGAGACGTCCCAGGGTTCTGAGTGGATTGCCTGTAGTAAAGTATTTTGTGAAGTATTTGGTAAAGTATTTTGTAGCTGACGGATCCATCTGAGCCTTTAGTTTCTGGGTAGCAATCCACGACGTGCTGCGAATTTTGTGGCCGCGCTGCGAATTTTGTGTTATGTGTTTCTATTGTCCTGTCTGTCCCCAGCCCAAAACCCTGGCAAGAGAACTAATCTCCCAATCTGGGGTTGTCAGACCCAATCTGAGGGGGATGCTCCCCCAATCTGAAGGGAAGGCCCCAGTTGGCTTGGGGCCAGCACCCACTTTCATTTTTTTGACAATCTGAAAAGGGAATCTATGTCTTTGTGTGTCTCTGTGTGTCTTTTTATGTGTCTGTTTAGTGTGATGGCATTGTTTTACTTTGGACTGATGCAGAGTCCCAAATTCCAATCTGCCTTAGAGGTGTGGAGATAACTTTAGCTAAATTCTAACCTAAATTGTAAGCGAGATTAGGGAAGCAGTGTTTTCTTTTCTTCCCGTAGTTGGCTTGCGTGCACCCACTGCGGTTAAGAAATGCCTGCTGGGGATCTAAAAACTTTGATATCTCACTTTAACTTTTCTCAAAACCCTGTCCTCATTATTAAATTGGCATTAATTGGCTTTGGGAATGGGAGCCGAACTTTCAGTCATAAATTCTGTCCCAGACTGAGATTCTACACCGAGGTAAGTGCACGCACCCCATGTCTGTTTGAGGTGCATCTTTCTCTCTCTTTCTCTCTGGAGGGTAAGGTGGGCACCCGACGGCTACTTAAACGCAACTAGTGCAGCCGCCACTCTTCAAGACTCGGGTGAGAGGTTTCTCGGCCTAGGCAGCTCTTAATCACCTGTTCAATACAGAGCAGGCATGTTGGGTTCTGCCAAAGCCGCTTCCAACTTTTCTGTCTGGGCCCGGAGAGCAATTGGCGTGAGTACACAGTGTCTGGAATCCCGACCTGCTTTGGATGCGTGGAGGTGGAGGAAGGAGTTTGGAACAACTGCGGAATTCTGGTCTGGGCTACTCTCAGATGATTCTTAAGGTTCCTTTCTCTTGAGCCCCCTCCCGACAGCCCTAAGGGGTATCTAGGGTGATCGGTAGATGAATGGCACTGAGGGAAAGCCCCAATCACATTTGCCTCCGTATGGGCTATGCAACACTCCCACAACCTCGCATCCATTCCTCCTGGATGCTCCCCTTCCTTTGCAGGTCAGAAATGTTAGAAAATCAGGTTGCAGGACTAAGAAAGGCACGGGATAATTAGCAAAATCTGCCCAGGTTCCCTAAGGTGCATAGGTAACTTTCAATAGTCTGTTCTACCACCCCAATGTTTAAAATGAGTGTATTCTTTAAGCTGCTAGAGAGGCATTTTTAGAATGAACTCTTCCGGTAATCTGTTACCTTACAACCAGTAGATATCCCTTAACACTTAGGCGGCTCCTTTAGTCTACAGTTCTGCCATGAGAAAAAGAGTCAAGAGAAAAATTTGAGCTGATCAAAGTACATACCCTCTTCCCCCTTCAAGACCTAAGGCAGATAAAAACTGACTCTACTGGAAAAGTTAGGAGATATGCCAGATTGCCTGGGATTGGGTCTATCCAAAGGTGCTAATCCTGTAAGTAAAGGGGAAACTGAGGATTTCTCAGCAGCTGCCAGAGCCATCTTCGCTCTGGGGAATTTCCTCATTCTTTCCCTGCACTGCAAGGATTACTCCACCTGAATACAGTAAAGTCAGTCACACTGAGGCCCTTAATTTTACACCTATAGTTGCCCCTATGTGAAAACATTTGGTCCACTCATGGGGAAATCTATGGTGCCACTGATAGAAGTCATAATTAAATGGAAGTTCAAAACCTGGAGAGATGTTTTCTTATCTAGTTGTCTGATTGTTTCTTGGGGATAATCTAGGCTAAATGTGTGTCTAAAAATGATGTTTCATTGTAACATCTGGTATCTAAATGAGTTTGAAGCATTGCACAATCTTGCAGTTAAAAGTTAGGGTTAGGTAATTATTTAGTTTGATTTCAGATAATTCATGCCAGAGAACTTAGATACTTAGGATAGAAAATTAAAAGAACTCTACTTCCAAGTTGGCAAGTAACTCCCAATCATTCAGTGTTATTTTTTCATCAATTTTGAACTGGGTAGCCTGAAAAGATTTCACTAGGTGTACCAGTGCATTAATTTGGGCAAGGATAGTAAATTATGATTTGGTATCTGTTCCCCTTAGTGTATAAGATTCAGGGAAAAAAAAAAGTTGGATTGGGACATTGGTCTGGCTTATTGAAATAACATTGAATAGCAACAGTCTTGGAAATTTTTTTTAAAAGCTTAATTTTGTATATACATGGTAGTGTGTAGTTCTCTTTTAAGATTATCTCCAGGTGATTTAATGAAACTTAATACTACTTTAGGAACTTCAGAACAAAGAAAGTGACTTAATGATCCTAAATAAATTTCTTCTGATGGTAGAGATCCTATTTTCAGTTTTGTGTGAGCAAGTTTTTCTAGTGTAGGAAAATGTAAAAGGTATGAAATTTTATAAATTGCATCTTAAACTTGTATCATAATTTTCAACATCCAAACCTGGAAATTGTGACTTATGGTTAAAATGCCTTAGGCATGAGGTTTGTGCTCAGAATTCCAGTTTTCCCAGACCTCAGCCAGGACTTAAGCTGATATGCAAATAGAAGAAGCCTGGAGCACTCAGTAGGAGACAGATCTGAGGCCCAAGGAAAAAAAAAAAAGAGTAAAAGTGTCTTTTTATGGGAACTCAAACTAGATTAAACCAGAGAGTAAATTGTATGGCATTTACTAATTACAGGCCGGTCAATTTTTTTCTAGGACTTTTGCTTTTTTTTCTTAGATTCTGTATTTTTTTTTTTTTTTGAGCTCATGATTTTGATCCTATAGACAAGTTAATGTTTTTCTGATAAGTTCTATTTTTGATCAACTATGGAGTTTTTAAACATTGCAATGAGATTTCACCTGAGAAAGCAACAAGGCCTTTACTATTGTGTTGTGTTACACTTGTGTTACGTGTTGTATGTCAGTATGTCTGTGTGTATTTCCATATATCATATAGTGATATAACAATTGGCAGATGAGGAGCGCTCATAAAAAAATTTTAAAAATGGATCCAAATATCTTTGACTCACGTGATTCAAATGGTTCAATTTAAATTAGGTAAACAGATGAAAGTAAAGATGTCTTTAAAATTAAGCTTATAAGTTTTTCTAGGTGTTCAAAAATAAAACCTAACAAAATGTTTATGTCTATAAAATAATCTGATTAAATTCAAAATTTACAAGTATTGTTTCAAAATGTGAACAGAAGGAGGTTAACAGATAAAAAAGAGAAACTAGAAGGTTCTAGGTATGGATTTCATAGAAGGAAAATGTGTTTCTGGATAAGAGTCTATATGATTAAGTAATTAAGAGGGTTTAAGTAAATGATATAAAGAAGGTCTGTGTAAGTTGCTTATAAGTGTAAGTTTTTGAGCAAGTAATCTTAAAGAAATTAAACAGCTGGTTAAACAAGTGCTATTGTTTTAGAGAATTGTGCTATGTTATCTCTTTAAAAGCTAAACTTGGTTAATATAAAAACATCAATGTAATTGGTGCTATTAATGTGTTCACATCTTCCAGGTATACAAGTCTGTTAGGTAGAAGCTTCAAAAGAGCATTATATCAAGCTGTGTTCTAAAGTTGTATGATAATTTTAGGCTTAAAAGAAAGATATGTTGGAGATATAATTAAATCATTTGTGTTCTATAACTGGGCTTGTTATCAATAAGATATGTACAGTTCTATGTTACTTTTTACACTGAGATACAACTTAAGTGTATTTTTAAGTTAATGAGGGCTTAATCTGTGTAAAGGTTTTATTGTAAAACACAAAAGTACTTTACTACTTTTCTACAAAAGGTTAGAAGCTTTCAGCCTTTCTTTAATTCATGTTTTAGATGTGATATTATGTTAGGGTTTGTAAAACGATGTCTAAAAAGCAAAGATCAGTCTCAGAACTGCAGTACTTTATGATTTATGAAGAACCCCGCCTTACTTGAGATAAAGCTCTATGTCCCATCCCACTATATGTGAAAGTAACTATAAAAAAAATAGGCTAGATTTCAGTACATTTAAAGTTGTGTCCAAAAGTTAGTTTTTGTTAAGATTACTAAGATCTCAAACAGGGAATTATAATGTATAACTCTGCCAAAATTCAAGGTAGCTATTATATGAACTAAATATGTTTTTACTCTTTGATAATTTTATCTTGTAGTTTTCAAAATGGCTTAAAGATTGCCTGTTAATGTTTTGCAGAGGTACTGATTTAAGAACTCACAACCTGGGTTAATGTAAGATAAAGAGTTATCACCTACAGGATAGAGAGATAGACATTAAAGCCCAGTGCGCTTAATATAAGGCTGTTAACTTATTTGCTAGATGTTTAAGATTAAGTTTTAAAATTAAAAATTTGGCTCTTGCCCTCTGAGTCAGTCTGAGTCAGGGGATAGGGGACTTTTCCAAAGAGCTTTGCAACTCTAGGCCACATAACCTCCCGATCAGGGAGATTAATGAGACCAGTGGAGGACAGAAAGCCAATCAGTGCATTTGCTGTGAAGAGGAGGGTCATCAGAAAAGGGAGATATGCCTGATGCTTCCGAGGGAAGCCACATGGTCAAGCAAGGCCTGGACCCATCCTAGCGCAAATGGCACTAGCAGATCTGAGAAGCTGCTGTAAGTTCCCGAGGACTCCCAAGAAAACTCAGCTGACTGTTAACAATAGATGGAAACAAAAGTCAGTTGGACTTGCTTCATCTTAAACACTTAGCAAAGACAGTCAAAGCCAAAACACAGCTATTCCTGGGCATTTTAAATAAAATAATAGTTAAATGTAACTTCCATAAATAAGTAAACTGGAGGCTTCAAAAGAGATTCTCAGACAGGAATGCCTGATAACTATCAAAAGGAACTGCCAGAGTAGTATTTAGTTCAAGGCCTTTATTTGCTAGTATAGTTATCCAGCCCTAAGTAACAGAATTAAATATTTCTCTATTAGATACAGAGGTCATACTAGTAAAAGGATTTTGCAAGTCAGATGACATTAAGTTATTAAACTGTATCTTAAGGGAAAGGACATCTGTAACCCTAAAAGTTAAATGTTATGTTTACAGTCCTGGTAACTGAGGATGTTAAAGCCTGATGAGGGAACTTATGTATAGTGACATGTTCCAGCTTTTGCAACACTTATTCAGTACTCATGGTTTTTGTTTCTCTCATAGAAACACCCATCCCCAGATGACAACCTGTTTTTCCCCAACCAGATCTCAAATGGAACTGACTTCTAAATGGGAACTCATGTCCCCCAAGTCGCCCCCCACGTCTTCAAGCCCCCCTCATGTTCGACACCCCTTTTCAGCTCTGAAGCAGCCAGAACGAGTCATCGCCCCTTCTCCACACAGCAATAAAGTTTCTAAAATTAGGGGGAAACAAAGCCAAAAATGGAAAGGCAGTGTAGATAGGTAAATCGAGTCAGGTTGGGTCTAGGAGGCCAATTTTAAGTAAGTCTGGAAAGTTAAAGACTGTCCCCTGAGGATTACTGTTTACCAAGATGTAGAGTCTGCCTAAATAGGCCCCCAACTGAGGGAACCATGATTGGTTCCCAAGTTTCCAGACAAAGGGGGGAATGAAAGACCCCAGCCCAGAAACCCCAGGCCCCATTGTGAAACCATCAGGGTGTGTTGCTAACCCACGTAAAGAGAGGTCTCTCTGTTAATCAGTTAAGGGGACAGGATGGTTGAGGAAGAACAGAAAAGCAGATCCCAAGGCATGCCTGAACAAACAGGAACTGATAATGATAAGCAGGAACAGAAAAACCAGAGTGTTAATATGTAACTGTCATGAGGTTTATCCAGGAACATAAAGTGAAGAACAACTTTGCCCTTTAGGTAATCTATATGCTGGGTTCAAAATAACCAATAAGAAACCTGTTGCTTACCGCGCGCGCGAAACCTGCCCCATTATCCTATAAAAGACCTGTACCCCAAAGCCTGGTGTGCCAGTTCACCAAAGCTCCGGCTGAGGTTTTGCTGAGCACCCACAGGCGTCTGTGTCTGAATAAACCTCTTGCGTTTGCAGCCAGTGCTTCGTGCGTCTTTCTTGGACAGGGAATCGGTGGGTCTTTCAAATCATAGTATGATATCTGTTGACAAAACAAGATGTAAAGATATAAAATTTTGTGAATTGTATCTTAAACTTGTAGCATAATTTTCAACATCCTAACCAGAAAATTATGGTTAAAATGCCTTAGGCCTGAGGTGTCTGCTCAGAATAGCAGTTTTTTCCTGCTCCTTCCAGACCTCAGCCAGGACTTCTGTTGAAATGCAAATGAAAGTCTCCTGTAAGCTCAGTAGGAGACTGATCTGAGGCCTAAGGGAAAAAAATGGTAAATTGTATGGTATTTACTAATTACCGGCCAGTCATTTTTTCTAGGACTCATAATTTTTTCTTAGATTCTTTTTTTTTTTTGAGTTTATGATTTTGATCCTACAGACCTAGGTTAATGTTTTTCTGATCAGTTTTATCTTTGACCAACTGTGGAGTTTTAAAAACATTGCAATGGTGATTTCACCTGTGAAAAGCTACAAGGCCTTCACTATTATTAGGTGTGCACACTTTTGTTATGTGTTGTATGTCTGTATATATATATATATATATATATATATATATATATATATATACATATGTCCGTATATCATTCAAATGATACACAAATTAACATATATAAGGAGCATCCATATAAAAAAGCGCTCATAGAAACAAATTTTAAAAAGTGGACCACAGATCTTTAATTCACATGGTTTAAATGTTTCAATTTAGATTGGATAAACAGATAAATATAAATGTCTTCAAATTTATGCCTATAAGTTTTTCTAGGTGTTCAAAAATCTAATAAAATATTATTGTCTACCAAAGGTCTATATGACTTTGTTCTAGGACTTTTCCTTCAACCAAAAAATGGTTTACACTGTTCAATACATTTGTCTAATATTTTGATTAAAAAGTAAAGTAAATTTGATTTGGATTTACTCATTCATGAGTGTTTTTGTTTGATATCTGATTGATATACTAAGGTCTATCAATTTTTAGTACAAAATCTGTATAAAATGTTTACAATCTTATACAGACTTTCTACTAAAGTCTGTGTAAGATTGTAAAAATTAGTCATATGTTAAAGAGACAAAAATTTCTTAAAACATAAGATTACTCATAACATTGTGTTTATTAAGTTTTATTTTTTCCAGAGCAAGCAACCATAAAAATTAAACAACTGTTTAAAACAGAACTGTTATTTTAGAGCACTGTACTGCCATTTCTTTAAAAGATAAACTTGGTTAATGTAGAAACATCAATGTAACTGTGATGCTATTAATGTGCTCATATCTTCCAGTTATACAACTCGATAAGGTAGAAACTTTAAAAGAGCATTATATCAAGCTGGTGTTCTGAAGTTGTATGGTAAATAAAATATATATTGGGGATTTATTTACCTGTTATCAATAAGATATGTAAAGTTTTATGTTACACTTTACATTGTGCAACAATTTAAATGTATTTTTAAATTAATGAGAGCCTAATCTATTTGAATGTTAAAAACATTCAGCCATTCTTTAATTCATGTTTCAAAAGTGATATTATATGGTGTTAGCTAATGTTCATGTGACCTCAAACAATTTATGTAAACTTTGTAAAAGGATATTAAAAAACGAAGATCAGCTTTAGAACTAAAACACTTAATATTTATAAACAGCCCTGTCTTACCTGAGATAAGGCTCTGTGTCCCATCTTACTACATGTGAGAATGACTACGAAAGCAGTAGGTCAGATTTCATTTAAAGTTATGTTCAAAAGTTTTGTTTTTTTCTTTTTTTTTTTTCTCTCAAGTTTACTAGGATCTCAAACAGGGAATATAAAGTATAACTCACCCAAAAAATTCAGGGTAGCATTACATTAACTAAGTATTTTTACTCTTGTTAAAAAATTTTGTTTTTTAATTTGCTTATAAGTGATCTAAAGATTCCCTGTTGGTGTTTTAACTATGGCTGGAATCTTTCAGAATAAAATCTTGTGATATCCTGGCTTAATTTCCAGTGCTCTGTGTAAAGTCACCCTGGGCCAAGATCTCAGATTCCAATGGTGAATCTCATGTGTGGCCTCCTGAAATCCCAACACAATTCATGGCAATACTTCTCTGAGGTCAGTTACACAACTCAGTCTCTAAGGGGAATCACGACAGAGTTCAAGCCCAGGTGGACCCAGGCATCTCTTCAAATTGGGACACAAATGATGACAATTAAAACCAAAACACTCTCACATGGCCCTCTTCATCTTTTTATATAGACACTAATCATAACCTCTAGCTGGAGGTTTCCATGAGGGGCACAGCCCAAGACAGTGTCAAAAATAATCTCCCTTGTCCCTCATTTGCCTAAAGTCAGGGTGGCCTGGACAACGTTAGTGTGAACCAGAAGTGATCAAATAGGCCTGCCGTTAATACTACTCCACTTCTCAAATTTGAGGCCTACTGACTGTGGGTTATAGATTTTTAGTGTGAATTGGAGTTATAAGAAAACCCAAGCACCTATTGTCTCCCCTCTGCAGCCCTTTGAAGAACTTATTTGACACAAATGATCCCTATTCTCACTTGATGGAGGTCAGGAATCTTACAGAGGAAGGCGAGAGGCTTCATCCACAATGACTGATCTTTTTTCCATTTAGGTTTTGGATGCCCACATGGGATCTTTCTTTAGATTCATCAGGTGCTGAAAATCTAAACCACAGGCTCACACAGGGCCAAGAGGCTGATTCAGACACATCCATTTCCAAAGCAATGAAGCAAAGAGCCACAGGTGATGCCCATTCATTTCCATTTGAAAACTGTTTTCTTCAGGCTTCACAAAGGGGTGGCCTGAGGCAAAGACCTTTCTGACATTCAGAGCAACAGAACAATAGGTAATCAAAAGGCCCCAAGCAGGGTTTCTCCACGGAGACTTTCCTTGTTACTCTAATATGTGAGTTTTCTGAGATTCTCGCCATTCCCTTCAGCTATCCAGTACATGGCCATGTCACAGAGCTTGGAGGTGGTACATATCTTGTAAAAAATACATGATACTAATCTTGAGAGTGGCCAGAATTCATGAAAAAATGGAAAATTAGGTAGATAGCAGGTGTTGCCCATGGATAAGGCAAGCCTCAGTCCATTCATTAATTGGAAAGGATGCATGCTGGGAAGCTTTATACTAGACAGGACACACCCAATGAGCTATTTTTTTCTAATATCCACAAAGAAAAACACAGTGGGATACACAGACATAGAAACAGTCTCCTTGTCAAATGACTTACTGGAAACAGTCCACTCCAATCCAAACAAACCTCCTTTTTTACCTATTCTCAGAACATGGAAAAAAACCACAAACACAAACCAACACCCACAAATGCAACTCCTTCCCCCAAGTAGGTCTGTCACTATCTGGAGTGTCCTCTGACTGGTAGGCCATACGATGTTCCCCACAAATGGCCTTTCTGTCTCAGATCTGGTCTCCTTGGTCAACTCTGTGAAGTTGTCAGGAGGCAGTGGTGAGCCAATTCCTGTCCTCTCAGGAAAGACCCCTCTTCAGAGCTTTCTTAGTATTTGGCAACCCTTACATCAGTAGGTACCAAGAAAGACTGACTCTGTCCTTAGTAAATCCAAACAAGTGAGCCCACTGCAACTGGGACTTGGACTGGCTCTGGTGCCTGGCTTCCTGGATCACAAAATTCAGAGAGTTCCATCACCAAGGAAATGAGGTGAGGTCACTACCTTCAGGAAATAAATGAGGTCCCTGTCTTGGCCACTACTTTGTCCTAACAGTTGCATCCTAGTGTCTCCTGACATGGAGGCTGCCCTACTTCCTGTGATACTTTCACATGTTAGAATGGTATACAAACCATAGTCACCTGGGAAGAGCTCTCCACACAGGCCTGCTTTGCTCCATCTTCCCTGCATTAAGAATAGAGAGGCTGACTCAGACACATCCTTTCATCCTGACCATGTTGTTTGCCATGGAATATGACTTTTGTTCTCTCAGGTCTTTCAAAGCTGCCTACATCTTCTCCAGGGATTATTTCTGCATGGATTTTGAGGTACTCAGCAGGTGGAAGATCTCCTAACTTCCTGTATTGTAATATCAACTTTATCCCTGCTCTTCTGTAAAGTGAGATTGAGGGAACATTGTATGGTTAGGGTTAATAGCATGTTCCATTTGGCTTAGGAATCATTCTGCTGGATGAAAAATGGTATTGGGAACCAGCAATATTTATAAGAATATAGAGGTAAAATATAAGTATGAAAACAGAAATCTAGGTAATATTTGAAGCCCAGAAGGATTTGGGCTCTTGATTGGGATCCTTAGCTTGAGTAATGTTTTCCACCGAGGTCGATGCAAATCGATATACAATGGCATAAGACCCTGTACCTCAGATGATTGAATGTAGAAGAGAACATCCAGTGAAAAAGGGATAGTGTGTAGGATTAGAAAGATAGTCAGTAGGTTTAGGAGGAAGAGTGAGTCTAGGATTTGGACCAAAAGTTCTTTAGCAATAGGTTTCGGTTAGAGAGTGAATATAAATGGCACCATATGTGAAAAGTTGGGCACAATGATGAACTGGGAAAAATATGTAGGAAGGCAGACATCAATAGAGACATTAGGAAATCAGGCAAAGTATAACGTGAGTGATAAGATTTGACATTTTCAACAGGGTTGAGGTTGAATACATAATCTTAAAAAGAAACAAAAATGTAGTCACCAATTGGATTGACATTTGAGAGCATTAGGCAAATTGGACATGGATGTTTTTAGTAATCCATGTTCACATTCCATTGAGGCTTTATTGCAATCATAATGGTGACCTTTGCATTTTGTGTCCAGAATATTACTGTGATAATATGTATATGTAGATCAGGTGACATGAGTATTTCTTCCACCTTTTCTGGGAGCAATATTTTGAAAACATATAAATTAGTACTGGGGATACTAAGAGGTTTACCCTGTGTTGATGAATATAGAGATGATGCATTAATAGACCATACTGTGAAAAAATTATGTGACTGGTTCCAAATTTACATAATGGATTGTTTTAATATCTGAAAATATAGACGAAATCATATATTGATATATGTACATTCATTCCAACAAGTTATATATCTAATGGTATTATTAGGGTTACCGTTTATCATGAATAGTGTGTGAGTTTTGCTTCAAAAATGATAATGGAATCGAAAATAATGTGTTTAGAAAGAAGTCTAGTGAAAAGACCAGTCAAGAAACATGGAGGAATATATGTGTTCCGAAGGAGGAAGTGATTGAAAGTAAACCAAATATTTATAAATTTGTGAACTTGTGAATGAAAGGATATATTTTATGATGTCCATAAACTGAATAAATAATAACGTACCAAGTTTGAATAAAAATGAACTTTAAAAAACACATCATATCCAATAGGAATGTATTTGCATTGATGTTAAACTTGGTCAGTTAGTCTAGAAATATTAGGATTTGTAAGAACCCTTCCCTGAATTTAGTTTTCAGTACTAGGAAACAAATATGTATTTCAGTGGATGTATATTTCTGAGAATAAACTTGTTAAAAGTTGATTATAAATCCACATATATGAATATGAATGAATTCAGGTGGTGTATAAGAAGACATATATTTCATATTTTGGAAAATCTGGAGACTATATATATATATATATATGTATATATATATATATATATATATATATATATATATAGAGAGAGAGAGAGAGAGAGAGAGAGAGAGAGAGAGAGAGAGAGACAAACACACACACATTATAATGTCGCAATATATATGTCAATCGAAATTCATCATGAAAAATAACTCATCCGCATATCCCAAAATATTCATTTTACTGAACATGGATGTATGTATAATGTTGTTCATCTCGGAAGCTCACCCATGGGTTGAATTTTCTGTGCCAACAGCGTTTAGGAGGAGTGATCTCTTCTCACAAATAGTATCTGCCAAGTCAGCCACCTTACAAGAATGTACGTGTGAAACCAGGTAGGATTCTATTTGTGCATATAAAAATACATGTGCTTAATAGGCTACAGAGAAAGGGAGACAGGAATTCATATATTTCTTAACTTTAAAAACACATGGAATAGTGTGTAGTGTCCCTCTTTATCCCTTGTGATTAACTTTGGCTTAAAAAAAAGAATTTTATTGAGAATTTTTGTATATATCTTTGTCAGGAATATTGCTCTGAAGTTTTCTTTCCTTGATGTGTCTTTGTCTGATTTTGGTATGTGAGTGATAATAGCCTCATGGAATGAGTTTGGAGGAGTTCCATCCTTTTCTATTTTATGGAATAATTTGAGGAGTATTGTGATGAATGCTTCTTTGAAGGTCTTGTAGAACATGGCTGAGAATCTGTCTGTTCCTGGGCTTTGCTTGATTGGTAGGCTGTTGACAGCAACTTCTATTTCATTGCTTGAAATTGATTTGTTTAAATTGTTCACGTCCTACTAATTAAGTTTGGGTATATCTCTAAAATTTTATTGATGTCATCATGGTATTTTAATTTATTAGACTATAAATTTTCAAATTAGTTTTCAATTATTCTCTGTATTTTAGTTGTGTACTCTGTAAAAGTTCCTTTATGATCCTTAATTTTAGTAATTTGAGGATTTTTTTTCTTCATCAGCTTGGTTAAGGAAGTGTCAATTTTATTTATTTTTCGAAGATTAAATTTTGTGTTGTGTCAAAAAAAATAACACATGGAAAATTATTTCAATAAATTGAATAGATTTATAACTCTTACCTTATATTATGCAAAAGGCAAGTCCAACTATACACCATGTCTCTTCTGAAATGCTTGTATCTATTCTGTTTGGGTTCTTTTTCTCCATTATATTAGTATTAGTGGTAAGAGTCTCGTAGGGTATATGAATGTTTCTGAGAATAATCTTGTGAAAAGATAATTATAAATCCACATTCATGAATATGAACAATTTAGGAAGTGCAAAATAAGACACATATATTTCATATTTTGAAAAATTTGGAGAGTATATCTATATTTATATCTATATATCTATATCTATATCTATATCTATATATATATATATATATATACACACACACACACACACACACACACAACACTCACAGACATTAAAAAGTACCAATATAAATGCCAATCGAAATTCATCAGTAAATATATATCATCCACAAATGCAAAAAATATTTATTTTACTGAACATGAGTTTATATACAATGTTTTTCTAATAGGACGCTCTCCTATAGGTTGAATTTTCATTTCCAAAAGCATTTAGGAGGAGTGAACTCTTCTCACAATTTGTATCTGCCAAGACAGCCACCTCACAAAAATGTACGTGTGATACCTGGTAGGATTCTATATATGCATATAAATATACATGTGTGAATAGGCTACAGAAAAGGGAAACAAGAATTCACATATTTGTTAAGTTTAAAAACACCTGGACAATATTTCAATTAAAATTTGACTAGATTTATAACTCCAACCTTATATAAGGCAAATGTCAAGTCCAACTATACAACATGTCTCCTCTGAAGTGCTTGTATTTCTATTGTGTTGGGTTAATTTTCCCGATTATATTAGGATGAATAGTCTGAGTCTACTAGGTATGGGTTAGTGTCAGGGATTCAGTACTTCGAATGAAAAATTGGAAAATGAATCCAATGTGTATGTAAATATACACTGCACAAATATCCTCCCGCTCTCATCCAGAACAATGCCTTGACATTACCTTCACCACAAGTAAGACACAACTAGAGGAGAAGAGTTACAAAATCAGTGAATACATATCTGGAATGGAAAATGCTAAGGAGTTCACATTCTGGAGGTGGTAGAGGAGTTTCAAAAAGTAAGGGACAGGGTAAACACTCCACAAACATGGAGCTCTGCTGGCCTAAAAACTTTTTGAGAAACTGCCTCTGAGCTTCCGCACTTGAAATATATGTTGTTTTCAGGAGACTTGGCTTCCTTTGTAGTGAGACCATCAAAGCTGGGTCTACATCTATGTGACCTGGAGGACATGGTTTCTTATTTTCCAATGAACAAGATGAAGCAGTGCTGAATCCTCTCTTTGTAGGTAAACTGAGGCCACTGGGGACTAAGTGTCTCCCCGTGTGGACTGTGAAGCCATTTGGTCCTACTCCACTTTTTGTGGAGTTTTTGCTGCTGCACTGTGAGTTTGGTATTTGTTTCACGAAATACTAGCAGCTAAACTGGGACACAGTGCTGGAGGGAGTTCTGTCACGTGTGGTGGGTCAGGGTCTGCAAGAGAATGCACCAACTAGGCTTCTATCTCTCACAGCTTTCCCCATTGCCCCCTTGTCCATATCAACCTGATTCTTAATTTTCCTCTGAAAACTCTCCATATAACAAGATGCCTTTACATATAAGGGTCTGCTGGCTGCACCATGTCAGTTACAAGCCATTTGGAATCCAATGGTAGATCCACAAGGCCCTTCCACGAATGTTTTATCAAACACCTCCCCACCACTGCTCTAGACCCACTACTCAGCAGGCTCCAAACTACTGGCATCTCTGTTCTACACCATTTTCATGAAACTCAGTAAATCAAGGCACTGTCTGGTATAATCATGATCAGCAAAAGGACATCCAATGTTTCTCCAGTGCCACCTGGTCATAGGTATTTCAAAAATTTCATGGTATTTATCTAGCCATTTTTCAAGCATGAAGTTGGAGGCACTGTGGGTTTCAATTCATTCAGCAAAGATTAAATGGTGAGGAAGCTCATTTCAATAAAATCTCTGGAGAACTCTCACAGGCAAGGCTTCCCAAAGAGTGGACAAATGGTCACATTTGGCGAGGCCCATTGAGGTCTATAATGTGAGGTCCATGTGTGTTTTGACTCTCAACTATGGCTGCCATTTCTTTAAGGATAAAATCATGTGATATCCTTGCTGAGATTCCCAGGCCTCTGTGGAAATCCACCCGGGGCCTAGGTCTCAGTTTCCAAGAGCGACTTTCATGCATGGCCTCTTAAAATCCCAACAAAATTCATGGCAATGCTTCTCTGAGTTCAGTTCCAAAACCCAGTCTCTAAGGGGAATCACACCAGAGTTCAAGCCCACGTGGACACAGTCATTTATTCCAATGCCACACAAATGAGCAACATTAAAACCAAAACACTCCCACATAGCCCTCATCTTATTCCATATAGTCAATCATCTTAACATCTGGCTGGAGGTTTCCATGAGGGGCCCAGCCCAAGACAGTGTCCACAATCAGCTCGTTTGCCGATCATTTGCCTAAAGTCAGGGTAGGCTGGACACCATTTTTGTGAACCAGGAGTGAACAAATAAACCTGCCGTTAATACTTCTGTATTTCTCCAATATGAGGTCTACTGATTTTAGGTATCAATTCTTTAGGTGATTTAGAGTTAAGCGAAAACACAAGCACCTCTGCAGGGCTTTGAAGAACTCATTTGACCCAAATAATCCCTATTCTCATTTGATGGAGTGCAGCAACCTAACAGAGGAAGGCAAGAGACTTCATCCAAAATGAATGATATTTGTTGCCATTGTGGTTTTGGAAGCTCACATGGGATCATTCTTAAGATCCATCAGGTGCTGAGAATCTAAGCCACAGCCACACACAGGTCCAAGAGGCTGATAAAGACACATCCCTTTCCAAAGCAATTAAGCAAAGAGCCACAGGTGAGGCCCATTCATTTCCATTTGAAAACTGTTTTCTTCAGGCTTCACAAAGGGGTGGCCTGAGGCAAAGACCTTCCTGACATTCAGTGCAACACAACAATAAGTAAGCAAAAAGCCCAAAGCAGGGTTTCTGCACTGAGACTTTCCTGGTCACACTGATATCTGAGTTTTCTGAGATGCTCGCCATTCTCTTCAACTATCCAGTACATGGCCATGTCACAGAGCTTGGAGGTGGTACATATTTTGGACACAAATCCATGAGCCTATTCTGGAGAGTGGCCAGAATTCAGGAAGAAAACAACAACTTAGAAAGATAGCAGGTGTTGCACATCGATAAGACAAGCTGCAGTCCATTCATATATTGGGCAGGATGAATTATGGGAAGATTTATACTAGACAGGACGCATCCATTAATGCATTCTCTTTTCTAATGTCTACAACAACGGACACAGTGGGATACACAGAAACAGAAACACTCGCCGTGTCAAATGACTTACTAGAAACTGTCCACTCCAAACCAAACAAAACGCCTTTCCTATCTATTCTCAGAACATGAGACAAAACAACAAACCCACACCCACTCCCACAAAGGCACCTCCTGCCCCCAAGAAGGTCTTTGACTATCCAAAGTATCCTCTGACTGGTGGGCCATACTATGTTCTCCCGAAATGGCCTGTCTTCTCTCAGATCATGTTTCTTTGAACAACTCTGTGAAGATGTCAGGAAAAAGTGGTTAGCCACTACCTGTTTTCTCAGGAAAGGTCCATCTTCAGAGCTCTCCTGGCATTTGGCCATCCTCACATCATTAGGTACCAAGAAAACTGACTCTGTCCTTGGTAAATCCAAACAAGTGAGCACACTGGGCCTGGGACTGGGACTGCCTCTGGGTGCCTGGCATCTTGGATACCAAGTTCAGAGAGTTCCATCACCAATGAAATGAGGTATGTCACATTCTTTGGAACTGAATGAGGTCATTGCCTTGGCAACCACTTTGTCCTAACAGTTGCTTCCAAGGGTTACATAAGATGGAGGTTTCCCCTACTTCCTGTGACACTTTCATAAGGTAGAATGTATATCAACCATTGGCACCCGGGAACAGCTCTCCACTCAGGCCTGGATTGTTCCACCTTGTCTACAATAAGAAGAGAGAGGCAGATTCAGACACATCCCTTCATCCTGACCAGGTTGTTTGCCATGGAAGATGACTTTTGCTCTCTCAGGTGCTTCATACCTGCCTACAACTTCTCCAGGTATCATTTGTGCATGGACATTTGAGGTTCTCATCTGGTGGAAGATCCCCAACTTTCCTGTATTGTAAGAACCCCTCTGTCCCTGCACTTCTGTAAAATGATTGAGGGAACAGTGTATACTTGGGGTTAAAAACAGGTTTGATTTGGTGACGAATGATTCTGTGCGATGAATAATGGCATTGGGAACCTGCAATATTTACAAGAATATAGAGGTGAAATATAAGTATGAAAACAGAAATCTAGGTATGATTTGAAGCCCAGAAGGGTTTTGCCCTTGATTGGGATACTTAGCTTTGAATTATGTTCTGCAAAGATGTCTCAGATAATTCGAATTACAATGGCATAGGACGTTGTACTTTGGATGATAGAATTTAGAAGAGAACATCAGGTCAAAAAGGGATATTCAGTAGGATTAGGAAGATAGTCAGTAGGTTTAGGAAGAAGAGTTAGTATAGGATTTGGACCAAAAGTTCTTTAGCAATAGACTTTTGGTTATAGAGTGAATGTAAATGTCAGCACATATGAAGAGTCAGTCACTATGTTGAACTGGGGAAAATATGTAGAAAAGCAGATATCAATAGAAACATTACGAAATCAGGCAAAGTATAAAGTGAGGGATAGAATTAGACATTTTCAACAGTGTTGAGTTTGAATATATAAATTAGGAAAAAACAAATATGTAGTCACCAATAGGATTGACAATTGACAGCATTAGGCAACCTGGACATGGATGTTTTTAGAAATCCATGTTCACTTTCCATTTGGGCTTTGGTACAATCATAAGTGTGACCTTTCCATTTTTTGTCCAGAATATTACTGTGATAATGAGGTGACATGTGTATTTCTTTCACCATTTCTGGGAGCAATATATTGAAGATGTAATATTAGAATCAGGGTACAAAGAGGTGTACCCTGTTTCTATGAACATAGAAAAAAAGCATGAATAGACCATACTGTGAATAAATAATATAATTTTTTCAACTTTAAATAATGAATTGAACTGATATCTGAAAAATTAAAGGAAATCGTATATTGATATACAATCATTCATTCCAACCAGTTATATATCTATTGGAAATATTAGTGTTTTGGTTTATCATGAAGAGTGTGTGAGTTTTCCTTCAAAATGATTATGGAAATTCAAAATTATGTGTTTGGAAAGAAGTCTGATGAAAAGACCAGCCAAGAAACCCTGACAATACATGTGTTCTGAAGCAAGAAGTGATTAAAGTTGAAACAAATGCCTATTAATTTGTGAACTTGTGGATGCAATGTATATCCTATGATGTGCAAAAACTGAAGAAACAATAATGTACCAGTGTCGAATACAAATGAATGACAAATTACATATCATGTCCCATAGGAGTCTTCTTGCATTGATGTTAGACTGGGTCAGTTACTGTAGAGTAATTAGGATTTGTATGCACCATTCACTGAAGTTAGGTTTCAGTACTAGGAAACAAATATGTATTTCAGGTGGATGAATATTGCTGATTATAATCTTGTGAAAAGTTGATTATAAATCCACATACATGTACATGAATGAATTTAGAGAGTATATATTAGACACATTTTTTCATATTTTGAAAAATTTGGAGAGTATATATATATCTATGTCTATACACACACAGAGACACACACACACACAGACACACACACACACACATACACACAACATTCACCGACATTAAAAAGTACCAATATAAATGCCAATCGAAATTCATCAGTAAATATATATCATCCACAGATGCAAAAATATTTATTTTACTGAACATGAGTTTATATATAATGTTTTTCTAATAGGACACTCTCCTATAGGTTGAATTTTCATTTCCAAAAGCATTTAGGAGGAGTGAACTCTCTCACAATTTGTATCTGCCAAGACAGCCACCTCACAAAAATGTACGTGTGATACCTGGTAGGATTCTATATATGCGTATAAATATACATGTGTGAATAGGCTACAGAAAAGGAAAACAAGAATTCACATATTTGTTAAGTTTAAAAACACATGGACAATATTTCAATTAAAATTTGACTAGATTTAGAACTCCAACCTTATATAAGGCAAATGTCAAGTCCAACTATACAACATGTCTTCTCTGAAGAGCTTGTATTTCTATTGTGTTGGGTTAATTTTCCCCATTATATTAGGATGAATAGTCTGAGTCTACTAGGTATGGGTTAGTGTCAGGGATTCAGTACTTCGAATGAAAAATTGGAAAATGAATCCAATGTGTATGTAAATATACACTGCACAAATATCCTCCCGCTCTCATCCAGAACAATGCCTTGACATTACCTTCACCACAAGTAAGACACAACTAGAGGAGAAGAGTTACAAAATCAGTGAATACATATCTGGAATGGAAAATGCTAAGGAGTTCACATTCTGGAGGTGGTAGAGGAGTTTCAAAAAGTAAGGGACAGGGTAAACACTCCACAAACATGGAGTTCTGCTGGACTAAAAACTTTTTGAGAAACTGCCTCTGAGCTTTCGCACTTGAAATATATGTTGTTTTCAGGAGATTTGGCTTCCTTTGTAGTGAGACCATCAAAGCTGGGTCAACATCTATGTGACCTGGAGGACATGGATTCTTATTTTCCAATGAACAAGATGAAGCAGTGCTGAATCCTCTCTTTGTAGGTAAACTGAGGCCACTGGAGACTAAGTGTCTCCCCGTGTGGACTGTGAAGCCATTTGGTCCTCCTCCACTTTTTGTGGAGTTTTTGCTGCTGCACTGTGAGTTTGGTATTTGTTTCACGAAATACTAGGAGCTAAACTGGGACACAGTGCTGGAGGGAGTTCTGTCACGTGTGGTGTGTCAGGGTCTGCAAGACAATGCACCAACTAGGCTTCTATCTCTCACAGCTTTCCCCATTGCCCCCTTGTCCATATCAACCTGATTCTTAATTTTCCTCTGAAAACGCTCCATATAACAAGATGCCTTTACATATAAGGGTCTGCTGGCTGCACCATGTCAGTTACAAGCCATTTGGAATCCAATGGTAGATCCACAAGGCCCTTCCACGAATGTTTTATCAAACACCTCCCCACCACTGCTCTAGACCCACTACTCAGCAGGCTCCAAACTACTGGCATCTCTGTTCTACACCATTTTCATGAAACTCAGTAAATCAAGGCACTGTCTGGTATAAACATGATCAGCAAAAGGACATCCAATGTTTCTCCAGTGCCACCTGGTCATAGGTATTTCAAAAATTTCATGGTATTTATCTAGCCATTTTTCAAGCATGAAGTTGGAGGCACTGTGGGTTTCAATTCATTCAGCAAAGATTAAATGGTGAGGAAGCTCATTTCAAAAAAATCTCTGGAGAACCCTCACAGGCAAGGCTTCCCAAAGAGTGGACAAGAGGTCACATTAGGCGAGGCCCATTGAGGTCTATAATGTGAGGTCCATGTGTGTTTTGACTCTCAACTATGGCTGCCATTTCTTTAAGGATAAAATCATGTGATATCCTTGCTGAGATTCCCAGGCCTCTGTGGAAATCCACCCGGGGCCTAGGTCTCAGTTTCCAAGAGCGACTTTCATGCATGGCCTCTTAAAATCCCAACAAAATTCATGGCAATGCTTCTCTGAGTTCAGTTCCAAAACCCAGTCTCTAAGGGGAATCACACCAGAGTTCAAGCCCACGTGGACACAGTCATTTATTCCAATGCCACACAAAGGAGCAACATTAAAACCAAAACACTCCCACATAGCCCTCATCTTATTCCATATAGTCAATCATCTTAACATCTGGCTGGAGGTTTCCATGAGGGGCGCAGCCCAAGACAGTGTCCAAAATCAGCTCGTTTGCCCCTCATTTGCCTAAAGTCAGGGTAGGATGGACACCGTTTCTGTGAATCAGGAGTGAAGAAATAAACCTGCCGTTAATACTTCTGTATTTCTCCAATTTGAGGTCTACTGATTTTAGGTATCAATTCTTTAGGTGATTTAGAGTCAAGCGAAAACACAAGCACCTCTGCAGGGCTTTGAAGAACTCATTTGACCCAAATAATCCCTATTCTCATTTGATGGAGTGCAGCAACCTAACAGAGGAAGGCAAGAGACTTCATCAAAAAATGAATGATATTTTTTGCCATTGTGGTTTTGGAAGCTCACATGGGATCATTCTTAAGATCCATCAGGTGCTGAGAATCTAAGCCACAGCCACACACAGGTAAAAGAGGCTGATAAAGACACATCCCTTTCCAAAGCAATTAAGCTAAGAGCCACAGGTGAGGCCCATTCATTTCCATTTGAAAACTGTTTTCTTCAGGCTTCACAAAGGGGTGGCCTGAGGCAAAGACCTTCCTGACATTCAGTGCAACACAACAATAAGTAAGCAAAAAGCCCAAAGCAGGGTTTCTGCACTGAGACTTTCCTGGTCACACTGATATCTGAGTTTTCTGAGATGCTCGCCATTCTCTTCAACTATCCAGTACATGGCCATGTCACAGAGCTTGGAGGTGGTACATATTTTGGACACAAATCTATGAGCCTATTCTGGAGCGTGGCCAGAATTCAGGAAGAAAACAACAACTTAGAAAGATAGCAGGTGTTGCATATCGATAAGACAAGCTGCAGTCCATTCATATATTGGGCAGGATGAATTATGGAAAGATTTATACTAGACAGGACACATCCATTAATGCATTCTCTTTTCTAATGTCTACAACAACGGACACAGTGGGATACACAGAAACAGAAACACTCGCCGTGTCAAATGACTTACTAGAAACTGTCCACTCCAAACCAAACAAAACGCCTTTCCTATCTATTCTCAGAACATGAGACAAAACAACAAACCCACACCCACTCCCACAAAGGCACCTCCTGCCCCCAAGAAGGTCTTTGACTATCCGAAGTATCCTCTGACTGGTGGGCCATACTATGTTCCCCCGTCATGGCCTGTCTTCTCTCAGATCATGTTTCTTTGAACAACTCTGTGAAGATGTCAGGAAAAAGTGGTTAGCCACTACCTGTTTTCTCAGGAAAGGTCCATCTTCAGAGCTCTCCTGGCATTTGGCCATCCTCACATCATTAGGTACCAAGAAAATTGACTCTGTCCTTGGTAAATCCAAACAAGTGAGCCCACTGGGCCTGGGACTGGGACTGCCTCTGGGTGCCTGGCTTCTTGGATACCAAGTTCAGAGAGTTCCATCACCAAGGAAATGAGGTATGTCACATTCTTTGGAAATGAATGAGGTCACTGCCTTGGCAACCACTTTGTCCTAACAGTTGCTTCCAAGGGTTACATAAGATGGAGGTTTCCCCTACTTCCTGTGACACTTTCATAAGGTAGAATGTATATCAACCATTGGCACCCGGGAACAGCTCTCCACTCAGGCCTGGATTGTTCCACCTTGTCTACAATAAGAAGAGAGAGGCAGATTCAGACACATCCCTTCATCCTGACCAGGTTGTTTGCCATGGAAGATGACTTTTGCTCTCTCAGGTGCTTCATACCTGCCTACAACTTCTCCAGGTATCATTTGTGCATGGACATTTGAGGTTCTCATCTGGTGGAAGATCCCCAACTTTCCTGTATTGTAAGAACCCCTCTGTCCCTGCACTTCTGTAAAATGATTGAGGGAACAGTGTATACTTGGGGTTAAAAACAGGTTTGATTTGGTGACGAATGATTCTGTGCGATGAATAATGGCATTGGGAACCTGCAATATTTACAAGAATATAGAGGTGAAATATAAGTATGAAAACAGAAATCTAGGTATGATTTGAAGCCCAGAAGGGTTTTGCCCTTGATTGGGATACTTAGCTTTGAATTATGTTCTGCAAAGTTGTCTCAGATAATTCGAATTACAATGGCATAGGACGTTGTACATTGGATGATAGAATTTAGAAGAGAACATCAGGTCAAAAAGGGATATTCAGTAGGATGAGGAAGATAGTCAGTAGGTTTAGGAAGAAGAGTGAGTATAGGATTTGGACCAAAAGTTCTTTAGCAATAGACTTTTGGTTATAGAGTGAATGTAAATGTCAGCACATATGAAGAGTCAGTCACTATGTTGAACTGGGGAAAATATGTAGAAAAGCAGATATCAATAGAAACATTACGAAATCAGGCAAAGTATAAAGTGAGGGATAGAATTAGACATTTTCAACAGTGTTGAGTTTGAATATATAAATTAGGAAAAAACAAATATGTAGTCACCAATAGGATTGACAATTGACAGCATTAGGCAACCTGGACATGGATGTTTTTAGAAATCCATGTTCACTTTCCATTTGGGCTTTGGTACAATCATAAGTGTGACCTTTCCATTTTTTGTCCAGAATATTACTGTGATAATGAGGTGACATGTGTATTTCTTTCACCATTTCTGGGAGCAATATATTGAAGATGTAATATTAGAATCAGGGTACAAAGAGGTGTACCCTGTTTCTATGAACATAGAAAAAAAGCATGAATAGACCATACTGTGAATAAATAATATAATTTTTTCAACTTTAAATAATGAATTGAACTGATATCTGAAAAATTAAAGGAAATCGTATATTGATATACAATCATTCATTCCAACCAGTTATATATCTATTGGAAATATTAGTGTTTTGGTTTATCATGAAGAGTGTGTGAGTTTTGCTTCAAAATGATTATGGAAATTCAAAATTATGTGTTTGGAAAGAAGTCTGATGAAAAGACCAGCCAAGAAACCCTGACAATACATGTGTTCTGAAGCAAGAAGTGATTAAAGTTGAAACAAATGCCTATTAATTTGTGAACTTGTGGATGCAATGTATATCCTATGATGTGCAAAAACTGAAGAAACAATAATGTACCAGTGTCGAATACAAATGAATGACAAATTACATATCATGTCCCATAGGAGTCTTCTTGCATTGATGTTAGACTGGGTCAGTTACTGTAGAGTAATTAGGATTTGTATGCACCATTCACTGAAGTTAGGTTTCAGTACTAGGAAACAAATATGTATTTCAGGTGGATGAATATTGCTGATTATAATCTTGTGAAAAGTTGATTATAAATCCACATACATGTACATGAATGAATTTAGAGAGTATATATTAGACACATTTTTTCATATTTTGAAAAATTTGGAGAGTATATATATATCTATGTCTATACACACACACAGACACACACACACACAGACACACACACACACACATACACACAACATTCACCGACATTAAAAAGTACCAATATAAATGCCAATCGAAATTCATCAGTAAATATATACCATCCACAGATGCAAAAATATTTATTTTACTGAACATGAGTTTATATATAATGTTTTTCTAATAGGACACTCTCCTATAGGTTGAATTTTCATTTCCAAAAGCATTTAGGAGGAGTGAACTCTTCTCACAATTTGTATCTGCCAAGACAGCCACCTCACAAAAATGTACGTGTGATACCTGGTAGGATTCTATATATGCGTATAAATATACATGTGTGAATAGGCTACAGAAAAGGGAAACAAGAATTCACATATTTGTTAAGTTTAAAAACACATGGACAATATTTCAATTAAAATTTGACTAGATTTATAACTCCAACCTTATATAAGGCAAATGTCAAGTCCAACTATACAACATGTCTTCTCTGAAGTGCTTGTATTTCTATTGTGTTGGGTTAATTTTCCCCATTATATTAGGATGAATAGTCTGAGTCTACTAGGTATGTGTTAGTGTCAGGGATTCAGTACTTTGAATGAAAAATTGGAAAATGAATCCAATGTGTATGTAAATATACGCTGCACAAATATCCTCCCACTCTCATCCAGAACAATGCCTTGACATTACCTTCACCACAAGTAAGACACAACTAGAGGAGAAGAGTTACAAAATCAGTGAATACATATCTGGAATGGAAAATGCTAAGGAGTTCACATTCTGGAGGTGGTAGAGGAGTTTCAAAAAGTAAGGGACAGGGTAAACACTCCACAAACATGGAGCTCTGCTGGCCTAAAAACTTTTTGAGAAACTGCCTCTGAGCTTCCGCACTTGATATATATGTTGTTTTCAGGAGATTTGGCTTCCTTTGTAGTGAGACCATCAAAGCTGGGTCTACATCTATGTGACCTGGAGGACATGGATTCTTATTTTCCAATGAACAAGATGAAGCAGTGCTGAATCCTCTCTTTGTAGGCAAACTGAGGCCACTGGGGACTAAGTGTCTCCCCGTGTGGACTGTGAAGCCATTTGGTCCTCCTCCACTTTTTGTGGAGTTTTTGCTGCTGCACTGTGAGTTTGGTATTTGTTTCACGAAATACTAGGAGCTAAACTGGGACACAGTGCTGGAGGGAGTTCTGTCACATGTGGTGGGTCAGGGTCTGCAAGAGAATGCACCAACTAGGCTTCTATCTCTCACAGCTTTCCCCATTGCCCCCTTGTCCATATCAACCTGATTCTTAATTTTCCTCTGAAAACTCTCCATATAACAAGATGCCTTTACATAAGGGTCTGCTGGCTGCACCATGTCAGTTACAAGCCATTTGGAATCCAACGGTAGATCCACAAGGCCCTTCGAGGAATGTTTTATCAAACACCTCCCCACCACTGCTCTAGACCCACTACTCAGCAGGCTCCAAACTACTGTCATCTGTGTTCTACACCATTTTCATGAAACTCAGTAAATCAAGGCACTGTCTGGTATAATCATGATCAGCAAAAGGACATCCAATGTTTCTCCAGTGCCACCTGGTCATAGGTATTTCAAAAATTTCATGGTATTTATCTAGCCATTTTTCAAGCATGAAGTTGGAGGCACTGTGGGTTTCAATTCATTCAGCAAAGATTAAATGGTGAGGAAGCTCATTTCAATAAAATCTCTGGAGAACTCTCACAGGCAAGGCTTTCCAAAGAGTGGACAAAAGGTCACATTAGGCGAGGCCCATTGAGGTCTATAATGTGAGGTCCATGTGTGTTTTGACTCTCAACTATGGCTGCCATTTCTTTAAGCATAAAATCATGTGATATCCTTGCTGAGATTCCCAGGCCTCTGTGGAAATCCACCCGGGGCCTAGGTCTCAGTTTCCAAGAGCGACTTTCATGCATGGCCTCTTAAAATCCCAACAAAATTCATGGCAATGCTTCTCTGAGTTCAGTTCCAAAACCCAGTCTCTAAGGGGAATCACACCAGAGTTCAAGCCCACGTGGACACAGTCATTTATTCCATTGCCACACATAGGAGCAACATTAAAACCAAAACACTCCCACATAGCCCTCATCTTATTCCATATAGTCAATCATCTTAACATCTGGCTGGACGTTTCCATGAGGGGCGCAGGCCAAGACAGTGTCCAAAATCAGCTCGTTTGCCCCTCATTTGCCTAAAGTCAGGGTAGGATGGACACCGTTTCTGTGAACCAGGAGTGAACAAATAAACCTGCCGTTAATACTTCTGTATTTCTCCAATTTGAGGTCTACTGATTTTAGGTATCAATTCTTTAGGTGATTTAGAGTCAAGCGAAAACACAAGTACCTCTGCAGGGCTTTGAAGAACTCATTTGACCCAAATAATCCCTATTCTCATTTGATGGAGTGCAGCAACCTAACAGAGGAAGGCAAGAGACTTCATCCAAAATGAATGATATTTTTTGCCATTGTGGTTTTGGAAGCTCACATGGGATCATTCTTAAGATCCATCAGGTGCTGAGAATCTAAGCCACAGCCACACACAGGTCCAAGAGGCTGATAAAGACACATCCCTTTCCAAAGCAATTAAGCAAAGAGCCACAGGTGAGGCCCATTCATTTCCATTTGAAAACTGTTTTCTTCAGGCTTCACAAAGGGGTGGCCTGAGGCAAAGACCTTCCTGACATTCAGTGCAACACAACAATAAGTAAGCAAAAAGCCCAAAGCAGGGTTTCTGCACTGAGACTTTCCTGGTCACACTGATATCTGAGTTTTCTGAGATGCTCGCCATTCTCTTCAACTATCCAGTACATGGCCATGTCACAGAGCTTGGAGGTGGTACATATTTTGGACACAAATCTATGAGCATATTCTGGAGAGTGGCCAGAATTCAGGAAGAAAACAACAACTTAGAAAGATAGCAGGTGTTGCACATCGATAAGACAAGCTGCAGTCCATTCATATATTGGGCAGGATGAATTATGGGAAGATTTATACTTTGCAGGACACATCCATTAATGCATTCTCTTTTCTAATGTCTACAACAACGGACACAGTGGGATACACAGAAACAGAAACACTCGCCGTGTCAAATGACTTACTAGAAACTGTCTGGTCCAAACCAAACAAAACGCCTTTCCTATCTATTCTCAGAACATGATACAATACAACAAACCCACACCCACTCCTACAAAGGCACCTCCTTCCCCCAAGTAGGTCTGTGACTATCCGGAGTGTCCTCTGACTGGTGGGCCATACTATGTTTCCCCGAAATGGCCTGTCTTCTCTCAGATCTTGTTTCCTTGACCAACTCTGTGAAGATGTCAGGAAAAAGTGGTTAGCCACTACCTGTTTTCTCAGGAAAGGTCCATCTTCAGAGCTCTCCTGGCATTTGGCCATCCTCACATCATTAGGTACCAAGAAAACTGACTCTGTCCTTGGTAAATCCAAACAAGTGAGCCCACTGGGCCTGGGACTGGGACTGCCTCTGGGTGCCTGGCTTCTTGGATACCAAGTTCAGAGAGTTCCATCACCAAGGAAATGAGGTATGTCACATTCTTTGGAACTGAATGAGGTCACTGCCTTGGCAACCACTTTGTCCTAACAGTTGCTTCCAAGGGTTACATAAGATGGAGGTTTCCCCTACTTCCTGTGACACTTTCATAAGGTAGAATGTATATCAACCATTGGCACCCGGGAACAGCTCTCCACTCAGGCCTGGATTGTTCCACCTTGTCTACAATAAAAAGAGAGAGGCAGATTCAGACACATCCCTTCATCCTGACAGGTTGTTTGCCATGGAAGATGACTTTTGCTCTCTCAGGTGCTTCATACCTGCCTACAACTTCTCCAGGTATCATTTGTGCATGGACATTTGAGGTTCTCATCTGGTGGAAGATCCCCAACTTTCCTGTATTGTAAGAACCCCTCTGTCCCTGCTCTTCTGTAAAATGATTGAGGGAACAGTGTATACTTGGGGTTAAAAACAGGTTTGATTTGGTGACGAATGATTCTGTGCGATGAATAATGGGATTGGGAACCTGCAATATTTACAAGAATATAGAGGTGAAATATAAGTATGAAAAAAGAAATCTAGGTATGCTTTGAAGCCCAGAAGGGTTTTGCCCTGATTGGGATACTTAGCTTTGAATTATGTTCTGCAAAGATGTCTCAGATAATTTGATATACAATGGCATAGGACCTTGTACATGGGATGATTGAATTTAGAAGAGAACATCCAGTCAAAAAGGGATATTCAGTAGGATTAGGAAGATAGTCAGTAGGTTTAGGAAGACGAGTGAGTATAGGATTTGGACCAAAAGTTCTTTAGCAATAGACTTTTGGTTATAGCGTGAATGTAAATGTCAGCACATATGAAGAGTCAGACACTATGTTGAACTGGGGAAAATATGTAGAAAAGCAGATATCAATGGAAACATTACGAAATCAGGCAAAGTATAAAGTGAGGGATAGAATTAGACATTTTCAACAGGGTTGAGTTTCAATATATAAATTAGGAAAAAACAAATATGTAGTCACCAATAGGATTGACAATTGACAGCATTAGGCAACCTGGACATGGATGTTTTTAGAAATCCATGTTCACTTTCCATTTAGGCTTTGGTACAATCATAAGTGTGACCTTTCCATTTTTTGTCCAGAATATTACTGTGATAATGAGGTGACATGAGTATTTCTTTCACCATTTCTGGGAGCAATATATTGAAGATGTATAATTAGAATCGGGGGTACAAATAGGTGTACCCTGTTTCTATGAGCATAGAGAAAAACCACGAATAGACCATACGGTGAATAAAAATATAACTTTTTTGAACTTTAAACAATGAATTGAACTGATATCTGAAAAATAATAGGAAATTGTATATGGATATACAATCATTCATTCCACCCAGTTATATATCTAATGGAAATATTAGTGTTTTGGATTATCATGAAGAGTGTGTGAGTTTTGCTTCAAAATGATTATGGAAATTCAAAATAATGTGTTTGGAAAGAAGTCTCATGAAAAGACCAGTCAAGAAACCCTGACAATACATGTGTTCTGAAGCAAGAAGTGATTAATGTTGAAACAAATGCCTATTAATTTGTGAACTTGTGGATGAAATGTATATCCTATGATGTGCAAAAACTGAAGAAACAATAATGTACCAGTGTCGAATACAAATGAATGACAAATTACATATCATGTCCCATAGGAGTCTACTTGCATTGATGTTAGACTGGGTCAGATACTGTAGAATAATTAGGATTTGTATGCACCCTTCACTGAAGTTAGTAGTCAGTACTAGGAAACAAATATGTATTTCAGGTGGATGAATATTTCTGATTATAATCTTGTGAAAAGTTGATTATAAATCAACATACATGAACATGAATGAATTTAGAGAGTGTATACTAGACACATATATTTCATATTTGGAAAACTTTGGAGAGTATATCTATATCTATATCTATACACACACACACACACACACACAACAATCACAGACATTAAAAAGTACCAATATAAATGTCAATCGAAATTCATCAGTAAATATATATCATCCACATATGCAAAAATATTTATGTTACTGAACATGAGTTTATGTATAATGTTGTTTATCTAGGACGCTCTCTTATAGGTTGAATTTTCATTTCCAACAGCATTTAGGAGGAGTGAACACTTCTCACAATTTGTATCTGCCAAGACATCCACCTTACAAAAATGTACGTGTGATACCTGGTAGGATTCTATATATGCATATAAATATACATGTGTGAATAGGCTACAGAAATTGGAAACAAGTATTCACATATTTGTTAAGTTTAAAAACACATGGAGAATATTTCAATTAAAATTTGACTAGATGTATAACTCCTACCTTATATAATGCAAATGTCAAGTCCAACTATAGAACATGTCTCCTCTGAAGTGCTTGTATTTCTATTGTGTTGGGTCAAATTTCCCCATTATATTAGGATGAATAGTCTGAGTCTACTAGGTATGGGTTAGTGTCAGGGATTCAGTACTTCGAATGAAAAATTGGAAAATGAATCCAATGTGTATGTAAAATATGCTGCACAAATATCCTCCCGCTCTTATCCAAAACAATGCCTTGACATTACCTTCACCCCAAGTAAGACACAATTAGAGGAGAAGAGTTACACAATCAGTGAATACATATCTGGAATGGAAAAATGCTCAGGAGTTCACAACCTTGGAGGTGGTTTAGGAGTTTCCAAAAGTAAGGGGCATGGTAAACACTCCACAAACATGTAACTCTGCTGGCCTAAAACTTTTTGAGAAACTGCCTCTGAGCTTCCGCACTTGAAATATATGTTGTTTTCATGAGATTTGGCTTCCTTTGTAGTGAGACCATCAAAGCTGGGTCTGCATCTATGTGACCTGGAGGACATGGTTTCTTATTTTCCAATGAACAAGATGAGGCAGTGCTGAATCTTCTCTTTATAGGTATCTGAGGCCACTGGGGACTAAGTGTCTCCCCGTCTTCCCGTGTGGACTGTGTAGCCATTTGGTCCTCCTCCACTTTTTGTGGTGTTTAGGCTGCTGCACTGTGAGTTTGGTATTTTGTTTCACGAAAT
>NW_027516598.1:0-56372 GCF_048772815.1 Callospermophilus lateralis | reverse complement strand
CATGGATTTTTTTAGAAATCCATGTTCACTTTCCATTTAGGCTTTGGTACAATCATAAGTGTGACCTTTCCATTTTTTGTCCAGAATATTACTGTGATAATGAGGTGACATGAGTATTTCTTTCACCATTTCTGGGAGTAATATATTGAAGATGTAAAATGAGAATCAGGGGTACAAAGAGGTGTACCCTGTTTCTAGGAACATAGAGAAAAAGCATGAATAGACCATACTGTGAATAAATAATATAACTTTTTTGAACTTTAAATAATGAATTGAAATGATATCTGAAAAATTAAAGGAAATCGTATATTGATATACAATCATTCATTCCAACCAGGTATATATGTAATGGAAATATTTGTGTTTAGGTTTATCATGAAGAGTGTGTGAGTTTTGCTTCAAAATGATTATGGAAATTCAAAATAATGTGTTTGGAAAGAAGTCTCATGAAAAGACCAGTCAAGAAACCCTGACAATACATGTGTTCTGAAGCAAGAAGTGGTGAAAGTTGAAACAAATGCTTATTAATTTGTGAACTTGTGGATGAAATGTATATCCTGTGATGTGCAAAAACTGAAGAAACAATAATGTACCAGTGTCGAATAAAAATGAATGACAAATTACAGATCATGTCCCATAGGAGTCTACTTGCATTGATGTTAGACTGGGTCAGTTACTGTAGAATAATTAGGATTTGTATGCACCATTCACTGAAGTTAGTTTTCAGTACTAGGAAACAAATATGTATTTCAGGTGGATGAATATTTCTGATTATAATCTTGTGAAAAGTGGATTATAAATGCACATACATGAACATGAATGAATTTAGAGAGTGTATATTAGATGCATATATTTCATATTTTGAAAAATTTGGAGAGTATATCTATATCTATATCTATATCTATATCTATACACACCCCCCCCCACACACACACACACACAAACACAAACACTCACAGACATTAAAAATACCAATATAAATGCCAATCGAAATTCATCAGTAAATATGTATCATCCACAAATGCAAAAATATTTATTTTACTGAACATGAGTTAATGTATAATGTTGTTCTACTAGGACGCTCTCCTATAGGTTGAATTTTCATTTCCAACAGCATTTAGGAGGAGTGAACTCTTCTCACAATTTGTATCTGCCAAGACAGCCACCTCACAAAAATGTACGTGTGATACCTGGTAGGATTCTATATATGCATATAAATATACATGTGTGAATAGGCTACAGAAAAGGGAAACAAGAATTCACATATTTGTTAAGTTTAAAAACACATGGAGAATATTTCAATTAAAATTTGACTAGATTTATAACTCCTACCTTATATAATGCAAATGTCAAGTCCAACTATACAACATGTCTCCTATGAAGTACTTGTATTTCTAATGTGTTGGGTTAATTTTCTCCATTATATTAGGATGAATAGTCTGAGTCTACTAGGTATGGGTTAGTGTCAGGGATTCAGTATTTTGAATGGAAAATTGGAAAATGAATCCAATGTGTGTGTAAATATACGCTGCACAAATATCCTCCCGCTCTCATCCAGAACAATGCCTTGACATTACCTTCACCCCAAGTAAGACACAATTAGAGGAGAAGAGTTACAAAATCAGTGAATACATATCTGGAATGGAAAATGCTCAGGAGTTCACAACCTTGGAGGTGGTAGAGGAGTTTCCAAAACTAAGGGACAGAGTAAACCCTCCACAAACATGGAGCTCTGCTGGCCTAAAAACTTTTTGAGAAACTGCCTCTGAGCTTCCACACTTGAAATATATGTTGTTTTCAGGAGATTTGGCTTCCTCTGTAGTGAGACCATCAAAGCTGGGTCTGCATCTATGTGACCTGGAGGACATGGTTTCTTATTTTCCAATGAACAAGATGAAGCAGTGCTGAATCCTCTCTTTGCAGGTAAACTGAGGCCACTGGGGACTAAGTGTCTCCCCGTGTGGACTGTGAAGCCATTTGGTCCTCCTCCACTTTTTGTGGTGTTTTTGCTGCTGCACTGTGAGTTTGGTATTTGTTTCACGAAATACTAGGAGCTAAACTGGGACACAGTGCTGGAGGGAGTTCTGTCACGTGTGGTAGGTCAGGGTCTGCAAGAGAATGCACCAACTAGGCTCCTATCTCTCACAGCTTGCCCCATTGCCCCCTTGTCCATATCAACCTGATTCTTAATTTTCCTCTGAAAACTCTCCATATAACAAGATGCCTTTACATATAAGGGTCTGCTGGCTGCACCATGTCAGTTACAAGCCATTTGGAATCCAATGGTAGATAAACATGGCCCTACCACGGATGTTTTATCAAACACCTCCCCACCATTGCTCTAGACCCACTACTCAGCAGGCTCCAACTTACTGGCATCTCTGTTCTACACCATTTTCATGAAACTCAGTAAATAAGGCACTGTCTGGTATACTCATGATCAGCAACAGGACATCCAATGGTTCTCCAGTGCCACCTGGTCATAGGAATTTCAAAAATTTCATGGTATTTATCTAGCCATTTTTCAAGCATGAAGTTGGAGGCACTGTGGGTTTCAGTTCATTCAGCAAACATTAAATGGTGAGGAAGCTCATTTCAATGAAATCTCTGGAGAACTCTCACAGGCATGGCTTCCCAAAGAGTGGACAAAAGGTCACATTAGGCCAGGCCCATTGAGGTCTACAATGTGAGGTCCATGTGTGTTTTGACTCTCAACTATGGCTGCCATTTCTTTAAGAATAAAATCATGTGATATCCTTGCTGAGATTCCCAGGCCTCTGTGGAAATCCACCCGGGGCCTAGGTCTCAGTTTCCAAGAGCGACTTTCATGCGTGGCCTCTTAAAATCCCAACAAAATTCATGGCAATGCTTCTCTGAGTTCAGTTCCAAAACCCAGTCTCTAAGGGGAATCACACCAGAGTTCAAGCCCACGTGGACACAGTCATTTTTTCCAATGCCACACAAATGACCAAAATTAAAACCAAAACACTCCCACATGGCCCTCATCTTATTTCACATAGTCAATCATCTTAACCTCTGGCTGGAGGTTTCCATGAGGGGCGCAGCCCAAGACAGTGTCCAAAATCAGCTCGTTTGCCCCTCATTTGTCTAAAGTCAGTGTAGCCTGGACACCGTTTCTGTGAACCAGGAGTGAACAAATAAGCCTGCCGTTAATACTTCTGTGTTTCTCCAATTTGAGGCCTACTGATTTTAGGTATCGATTCTTTAGGTGATTTAGAGTCATGCGAAAACACAAGCACCTCTGCAGGGCTTTGAAGAACTCATTTGACCCAAAGAATCCCTATTGTCATTTGATGGAGTGCAGGAACCTAACAGAGGAAGGCAAAAGACTTCATCCACAATGAATGAAATTTTTTGCCATTTTGGTTTTGGAAGCTCACATGGGATCATTCTTAAGATCCATCAGGTGCTGAGAATCTAAGTCACAGCCACACACAGGCCCAAGAGGCTGATAAAGACACATCCCTTTCCAAAGCAATTAAGCAAAGAGCCACAGGTGAGGCCCATTCATTTCCATTTGAAAACTGTTTTCTTCAGGCTTCACAAAGGGGTGGCCTGAGGCAAAGACCTTCCTGACATTCAGTGCAACACAACAATAAGTAAGCAAAGGCCCAAAGCAGGGTTTCTGCACTGAGACTTTCCTGGTCACACTGATATCTGGATTTTCTGATATGCTCACCATTCTCTTCAGCTATCCAGTACATGGCCATGTCACAGAGCTTGGAGGTGGTACATATTTTGGACACAAATCCATGAGCCTATTTCGGAGAGTGGCCAGAATTCAGGAAGAAAACAACAACTTAGAAAGATAGCAGGTGTTGCACATCGATAAGACAAGCTGCAGTCCATTCATATATTGGGCAGGATGAATTATGGGATGATTTATACTAGACAGGACACATCCATTAATGCATTCTCTTTTCTAATGTCTACAACAACGGACACAGTGGGATACACAGAAACAGAAACACTCGCCATGTCAAATGACTTACTAGAAACTGTCCACTCCAAACCAAACAAACCGCCTTTCCTATCTATTCTCAGAACATGAGACAAAACAACAAACCCACACCCACTCCCACAAAGGCACCTCCTTCCCCCAAGTAGGTCTGTGACTATCCGGAGTGTCCTCTGACTGGTGGGCCATACTATGTATCCCCGAAATGGCCTGTCTTCTCTCAGATCTTGTTTCCTTGACCAACTCTGTGAAGATGTCAGGAAAAAGTGGTTAGCCACTACCTGTTTTGTCAGGAAAGGTCCATCTTCAGAGCTCTCCTGGCATTTGGCCATCCTCACATCATTAGGTACCAAGAAAACTGACTCTGTTCTTGGTAAATCCAAACAAGTGAGCCCACTGGGACTGGGACTGGGACTGCCTCTGGGTGTCTGGCTGCTTGGATACCAAGTTCAGAGAGTTCCATCACCAAGGAAATGAGGTATGTCACATTCTTTGGAACTGAATGAGGTCACTGCCTTGGCAACCACTTTGTCCTAACAGTTGCTTCAAAGAGTAACATAAAATGGAGTTTGCCCCCGCTTCCTGTGACACTTTCATAAGGTAGAATGTATATCACCATTGGCACCCGGGAACAACTCTCCACTCAGGCCTGGTTTGGCCCATCTTCTCTACAAAAAGAAGAAAGAGATTCAGATTCAGACACATCCCTTCATCCTGACCAGGTTGTTTGCCATGGAAGATGACTTTTGCTCTCTCAGGTGCTTCATACCTGCCTTCAACTTCTCCAGGTATCATTTGTGCATGGACATTAGAGGTTCTCATCAGGTGTAAGGTCCCCAACATTCCTGTATTGTAAGAACCACTCTGTCCCTGCTCTTCTGTAAAATGATTGAGGGAACAGTGTATACTTCTGGTTAAAAACAGGTTTGATTTGGGTTACGAATGATTCTGTGTGATGAATAATGGTATTGGGAACCTGCAATATTTACAAGAATATAGAGGTGAAATATAAGTAGGAAAACAGAAATCTAGGTATGATTTGAAGCCCAGAAGGGTTTTGCCCTGGATTGGGATACTTAGCTTTGAATGATGTTCTGCAAAGATGCCTCAGATAATTCGATATACAATGGCATAGGACCTTGTACATTGGATGATTCAATTTAGAAGAGAACATCCAGTCAAAAAGGGATATTCAGTAGGATTAGGAAGATAGTCGGTAGGTTTAGGAAGAAGAGTGAGTATAGGATTTGGACCAAAAGTTCTTTAGCAATAGACTTTCGGTTGTTGAGTGAATGTAAATGTCAGCACATATGAAGAGTCAGTCACTATGTTGAACTGGGGAAAATATGTAGAAAAGCAGATATCAATAGAAACATTACGAAATCAGGCAAAGTATAAAGTGAGTGATAGAATTAGAAATTTTCAACAGGGTTGACTTTGAATATATAAATTAGGAAAAAAACAAATATGTAGTCACCAATAGGATTGACAATTGACAGCATTAGGCAACCTGGACATGGATGTTTTTAGAAATCCATGTTCACTTTCCATTTAGGCTTTGGTACAATCATAAGTGTGACCTTTCCATTTTTTTGTCCAGAATATTACTGTGATAATGAGATGACATGAGTATTTCTTTCACCATTTCTGGGAGCAATATATTGAAGATGTAAAATGAGAATCAGGGGTACAAAGAGGTGTACCCTGTTTCTAGGAACATAGAGAAAAAGCATGAATAGACCATACTGTGAATAAATAATATAAGTTTTTTGAACTTTAAATAATGAATAGAACTGATATCTGAAAAATTAAAGGAAATCGTATATTGATATACAATCATTCATTCCAAACAGGTATATATGTAATGGAAATATTTGTGTTTTGGTTTATCATGAAGAGTGTGTGAGTTTTGCTTCAAAATGATTATGGAAATTCAAAACAATGTGTTTGGAAAGAAGTCTCTCATGAAAAGACCAGTCAAGAAACCCTGACAATACATGTGTTCTGAAGCAAGAAGTGGTGAAAGTTGAAACAAATGCTTATTAATTTGTGAACTTGTGGATGAAATGTATATCCTGTGATGTGCAAAAACTGAAGAAACAATAATGTACCAGTGTCGAATAAAAATGAATGACAAATTACATATCATGTCCCATAGGAGTCTACTTGCATTGATGTTAGACTGGGTCAGTTTGTGTAGAATAATTAGGATTTGTATGCACCATCCACTGAAGTTAGTTTTCAGGAAACAAATATGTATTTCAGGTGGATGAATATTTCTGATTATAATCTTGTGAAAAGTGGATTATAAATCCACATACATGAACATGAATGAATTTAGAGAGTGTATATTAGACGCATATATTTCATATTTTGAAAAATTTGGAGAGTATATCTATATCTATATCTATATCTATACACACACACACACACACACACACACACACACACACAACTCACAGACATTAAAAATACCAATATAAATGCCAATCGAAATTCATCAGTAAATATGTATCATCCACAAATGCAAAAATATTTATTTTACTGAACATGAGTTAATGTATAATGTTGTTCTACTAGGACGCTCTCCTATAGCTTGAATTTTCATTTCCAACAGCATTTAGGAGGAGTGAACTCTTCTCACAATTTGTATCTGCCAAGACAGCCACCTCACAAAAATGTACGTGTGATACCTGGTAGGATTCTATATATGCATATAAATATACATGTGTGAATAGGCTACAGAAAAGGGAAACAAGAATTCACATATTTGTTAAGTTTAAAAACACATGGAGAATATTTCAATTAAAATTTGACTAGATTTATAACTCCTACCTTATATAATGCAAATGTCAAGTCCAACTATACAACATGTCTCTGGAGAACCTTTGGATGTCCTGTTGTTTATCATGAGTATACTAGACAGTGCCTTGATTGACTGTGTTTCATGAAAATGATCTAGAACAGACATGCCAGTAAGTTGGTGCCTGCTGAGTAGTGTGCCTAGAGCAGTGGTGTGTATGTGTGTCATAATACATCTCTGATGTGGCCATATGGATTTGCCATTGGCTTCCAAATGGCTTGTGACAGACATGGTGAGGTCAGCAGACACTAATATGTAAGGGCGTCTTGTTATATGGAGAGGTTTCATGGCAATGTTAAGAATCAGGTTGCAATAGACAAGGGAAAAAGATATGTGGGATAGAAGCCTGGTTGGTGCATTCTCCTGCAGACCCTGACCCACCACATGTGGCAGAACTCCATCCAGCACTGTGTCCCTTTTGAACTTCTTGTATTTCGTGAAGCAAATACCAAACTCCCAATGCAGGAGAAAGAAAAACCATGAAAAAGTGGAGGATGACCAAATGGCTTCACAGCCCAGATGGGGAGAGACTTAGCACGCACTGGTCACAACATATATTTCAAGTGCCCAACCTCAGAGGCAGTTTATCAAGAAGTCCTTTAGGCCAGCAGAGCTCCATGTTTGTGGAGTTTTTAACCTGTCCCTTACTTATGGAAACTTCTCTACCACATCCAAGGTTGTGAACTCATGAGCATTTTCCATTCCAGTTATATATTCACAGATTTTATAACTCTTCTCCACTAATTGTGTCTTACTTGGGGCGAAGGTAATGTCAAGGCATTGTTCTGGATGAGAGAGGGAAAATATTTTGTGTAGCACATATTTGATAGACATTGGATTCTTTTTCCTATTTTCCATTCAAAATACTGAATCCCTGACACTAACACATACCCTACTAGACTCTGACTACTAATCCTAATATGATGGAGAAAAATAACCCAAATAGAACAGAAATACAAGCAGGTCAGAGGAGGCATGGTGTATTTTTGAACTTTTCTTTTGCATAATAAATGGTAGGTGTTATAAATCTAGTGAATTTTTATTTGGAATAGTTTTTCATGTGTTTTTAAAATTAACAAATATGTGAATCCCTGCCTCCCTTTCTCTGTAGCCTATACAGCACATGTATTTTTATATGTACATATTGAATCCTACCTGGTATCACACGTACATTTTTGTGAGGTTGCTGACTCGGCAGATATAAATTGTGTGAAGAGACTACCCCTCTTAAACGCTGTTGGAACTAAAAATTCAACCTATGGGTGAGCTTCCTAGTACAACAACATTTTACATAATTCCATGTTCAGTAAAGTATATATTTTTGCATCAGTAGATGTTATATATTTCATTATAAATTTCATTTGGCATATATTGCTACTTTTTTATGTTTCTCTGTGTGTTTTTTTGGTATATATATATATATATATATATATATATATATATATATATACTCTCCTGATTTATCAAAACATGAAATATATGTGTCTTATATACACTGTCTACATTCATACATTCTTTCATGTATGCATGAGGAAATATAATCAACTTTTCTCAAGATTATTATTGGAAATATTCATCCACCTGAAATACATATTTGTTTCCTTGTACTGACAACTCACTTCTGTGAATGGTGCATACAAATCCTAATAATTCTACAGTATCTGACCCAGTTTAACATCAATGCAAGTAGATTCCTATGGGACATGATGTGTATTTTGACGTTCATTTATATTCAACACTGCTACATTAATATTTCTGCAGTTTTTGCACATCATAGGATATATATTTCATCCACAAGTTCACAACTTTATAGGTATTTTTTCACTTTTAATCATTTCCTGCTTCAGAACACATGTATTCCTCCCGGTTTCTTGACTGGTCTTTTCATGAGACTTCTCTGCAAACACATTTTTTTTTAATTTCATAATCAGTTTTGAAGCAAAACTCACACACTTTTTATGATAAATCATAAATCTAATATCACCATTAGAAGCATAACTGTTTGGAATGGATGATTGTATATCAATATTAGGTTTCCTGTATATTTTCAGAAATCAATTCAATCCATTATTTAAAGTTCGAACCAGTTATATTATTTATTCACAGTATGGTCTATTCATGCATTATCTCTATATTCATAGGCACAAGGTAAACCTATTTGTACCCCCAATTAATTTATACGTCTTCAAAATATTGCTTTCCTACATATTTTACCCAGTTCATCATTGTGACTGACTCTTCACATGTGCTGACATTTACATTCACTCTCTACCTGAAACCCTATTGCTAAAGAACTTTTGGTCCAAATCCTATACTCACTCTTTTATCTAAACCTACCGACTATTTTCCTAATCCTACTGAATATCCCTTTTTGACTGGATGTTCTCTTCCACATTCAATCATCCAAATTAGAAGGTCCTATGCCATAGTATATTGATTTAACTGAGACAACTGTGCAGGACATAAATCAATGCTAAGTATCCCAATCAAGGGCCCAATGCCCTTCTGGGCTTCAAAACTTACCTAGATTTCTGTTTTCATACTTATATTTCACCTATATATTCTTATACATATCACAGGTTCCTAATACAAATATTCATTCCAGAGAATGATTCCTAACCCAAATTGAACATGTTATTAACCCTAACCATACACTTTTCCCTCAATCTAATTTTACAGAAGAGCAGGGACAGAGTTGGTCTTACAATACAGGAATATAGGCGATCTTCCAGCTGCTGAAAACCTAAAAGGTCCATGCTGAAATGATCCTTGGAGAAGATGTAGGCAGCTATGAAGGACATGAGAGAGCAAAAGTCATCTTCCATGGCAAACAACCTGGTCAGGTTGATGGGATGTGTCTGAATTAGCCTCTCTCTTCCTAATGTAGAGAAGATGGACCAAACCATGCCTGTGTGGAGAGCTGTTCCCCGGTGCCTATGGTTGATATACCATTCTAACATATGAATGAGTCACAGCAAGTAGAGGCAGCCTCCATCTTTTGGGAACCATGTAAGCAACTGTTAAAACAAAGTGGTTTCCAAGGCAGTGACTTCATTTAGATCTTGAAGAAAGTGACATCACCTTACAGTTTTGGTAATTAGTGTCTGTGATCTTGGGATCCAGGAAACCAGGCACACAGAGTCAAACCCACTCCATGTCCCAGTGGGCTAACTTGTTTGGATTTAACAAGACAGAGTCACTCTTTCTTTGTACCTACTGATGTGAGGACAGCCAAATGCCTGGAAACTATGAAGACTGGCCTTTCCAGAGAAAGCAGGTAGTTTCTCACCATGGGCTCCTGACAACTTCACAGAGTTGGCCAAATAGACCAGATTGGAGACAGGACACGCCATTTTGGGGGAACATAGTATGGCCCACAAGTCAGAGGACACTCCGGATAGTCACAGACCTACTTGGGGAAAGGAGGTGACTTTTTGGGTGTGAGTGTGAGTTTGTGGTTTTGTCTCATGTTCTGAGAATAGTTAGGAAAGCTGGTTTGTTTGTTTTGGAGTGGACTGTGTCTAGTAAGTCCTTTGACAAGGTGAGTGTTTCTGTGTCTATATATCATACTGTGTCAGTGATTGTAGACATTAGAAAAGAGAATGCATCAATGGATGTGTCCTGTCTACGAGAAAGCTTCAAAGCATTCATCCTGTGCAATTTATGAATGGACTGCAGGTTGCCGTATGGATGGGCAACTCCTGCCATCTTTCTAAATTCCTGTTTTCTTCCTGAATTCTGGACACTCTCCAGAATACGCTCATGATTTTGTGTCCAAGATATGTACCACCTCCATCTCTGTGACATGGCCATGTACTGGATAGCTGATGGGAATGGCGAGTATCTCAGAAAACTCAGATATCAGTATGCCCAAGAAAGTCTCAGTGGAGAAACCCTGCTTTGGGCCTTTTGCTTACCTATTCTGTTGCCCTGAATGTCAGGAAGGTCTTTGCCTCAGGCCACACTTTGTGAAGCCTGCAGAAAATAGTTTTCAAATGGAAAAGAATGGTCATTACCTGTGCCTCTTTGCTTAATTGCTTTGGAAATGGATGTTTCTGAATCAGCCTCTCAGCCCTATGTGAGGCTGTGGCTTAGATTCACAGCACATGATGGGTCTAAAGAAAAATCCCATGTGTGCATCCCAAACCAAAATGGACAAAAGAGCTGTCAGAGTAGTTCTTACAATACAGGAAAGTTGGGGACCTTCCACTTGATGAGAACCTCAAATGTCCATGCACAAATGATACCTGGAGAAGTTGTAGGCAGGTATGAAGCACCTGAGAGAGCAAAAGTCATCTTCCATGGCAAACAACCTGGTCAGGATGAAGGGATGTGTCTGAATCTGAATCTCTCTCTTCTTATTGTAGAGAAGATGGACCAAACCAGGCCTGAGTGGAGAGCTGTTCCCAGGTGCAAATGGTTGATATACATTCTACCTTATGAAAGTGTCACAGGAAGTAGGGGCAACCACCATCTTATGTTACCCTTGGAAGCAACTGTTAGGACAAAGTGGTTGCCAAGGCAGTGACCTCATTCAGTTCCAAAGAATGTGACATAGCTCATTTCCTTGGTGATGGAACTCTCTGAACTTGGTATCCAAGAAGCCAGGCACCCAGAGGCAGTCCCAGTCCCAGTCCCAGTGGGCTCACTTGTTTGGATTCACCAAGGACAGAGTCAGTTTTCTTGGTACCTAATGATGTGAGGATGGCCAAATGCCAGGAGAGCTCTGAAGATGGACCTTTCCTGAGAAAACAGGTAGTGGCTAACCACTTATTCCTGACATCTTCACATAGTTGGTCAAGGAAAGAAGGTCTGAGAGAAGACAGGCCATTTCGGGGGAACATAGTATGGCCCACCAGTCAGAGGACACTCCGGATAGACACAGACCTACTTGGGGGAAGGAGGTGCCTTTGTGGGAGTGGGTGTGGGTTTGTTGTTTTGTCTCATGTTCTGAGAATAGATAGGAAAGGCGGTTTGTTTGGTTTGGAGTGGACAGTTTCTAGTAAGTCATTTGACACGGCGAGGGTTTCTGTTTCTGTGTAACCCACTGTGTCTGTTGTTGTAGACATTAGAAAAGAGAATGCATTAATGGATGTGTCCTGTCTAGTATAAATCTTCCCATAATTCATCCTGCCCAATATATGAATGGACTGCAGCTTGTCTTATCGATGTGCAACACCTGCTATCTTTCTAAGTTGTTGTTTTCTTCCTGAATTCTGGCCACTCTTCAGAATAGGCTCATGGATTTGTGTCCAAAAAATGTACCACCGCCAAGCTCTGTGACATGGCCATGTACTGGATACCTGAAGAGAATGGCGAGCATCTCAGAAAACTCAGATATCAGTGTGACCAAAAAAATCTCAGTGCAGAAACCCTGCTTTGGGCCTTTTGCTTACTTATTGTTGTGTTACACTGAATGTCAGGAAGGTCTTTGCCTCAGGCCACCCCTTTGTGAAGCCTGAAGAAAACAGTTTTCAAATGGAAATGAATGGGCCTCACCTGTGGCTCTTTGCTTAATTGCTTTGGAAAGAGATGTGTCTTTATCAGCCTTTGGACCTGTGTGTGGCTGTGACTTAGATTCTCAGCACCTGATGGATCTTAAGAATGATCCCATGTGAGCTTCCAAAACCAAAATGGCAAAAAATATCATTCATTGTGGATGAAGTCTCTTGCCTTCCTCTGTTAGGTTCCTGCACTCCATCAAATGAGAATAGGGATTCTGTGAGTCAAATGAGTTCTTCAAAGCCCTGCAGAGGTGCTTGTGTTTTCGCATGACTCTAAATCACCTAAAGAATTGATACCTAAAATCAGTAGGCCTGAAATTGGAGAAACAAAGAAGTATTAAAGGCAGGCTTATTTGTTCACTCCTGGTTCACAGAAACGGTGTCCAGGCTACCCTGACTTTAGGCAAATGAGGGGCAAAGGAGCTGATTTTGGACACTGTCTTGGGCTGCGCCCCTCATGGAAACCTCCAGCCAGAGGTTAAGATGATTGACTATATGGAATAAGATGAGGGCCATGTGGGAGTGTTTTGGTTTTGATTTTGGTCATTTGTGTGGCATTGGAAAAAATGATTGGGTACACGTGGGGTTGAACTCTGGTGTGATTCCCCTTAGAGACTGGGTTTTGGAAATGAACTCAGAGAAGCATTGCCATGAATTTTGTTGGGATTTTAAGAGGCCACGCATGAAATTCGCTCTTGGAAACTGAGACCTAGGCCCCGGGTGGATTTCAACAGAGGCCTGGGAATCTCAGCAAGGATATCACATGATTTTATTCTTAAAGAAATGGCAGCAATAGTTGAGAGTCAAAACACACATGGACCTCACATTGTAGACCTCAATGGGCCTGGCCTAATGTGACCGTTTGTCCACTCTTTGGGAAGCCGTGCCTGTGAGAGTTCTCCAGAGATTTCATTGAAATGAGCTTCCTCACCATTTAATGTTTGCTGAATGAACTGAAATCCACAGTGCCTCCAACTTCATGCTTGAAAAATGGCTAGATAAATACCATGAAATTTTTGAAATTCCTTTGACCAGGTGGCACTGGAGAAACATTGGATGTCCTGTTGCTGATCATGATTATACCAGACAGTGCCTTGACTTACTGAGTTTCATGAAAATTGTGTAGAACAGAGATGCCAGTATGTTGGAGCCTGCTGAGTAGTGGGTCTAGAGCAGTGGTGGGGAGGTGTTTGATAAAACATCCGTGGTAGGGCCATGTGGATATACCATTGGATTCCAAATGGCTTGTAACTGACATGGTGCAGCCAGCAGACCCTTATATGTAAAGGCATATTGTTATATGGAGAGTTTTCAGAGGAAAATTAAGAATCAGGTTGATATGGACAAGGGGGCAATGGGGCAAGCTGTGAGAGATAGGAGCCTAGTTGGTGCATTCTCTTGCAGACCCTGACCCACCACACGTGACAGAACTCCCTCCAGCACTGTGTCCCAGTTTAGCTCCTAGTATTTTGTGAAACAAATACCAAACTCACAGTGCAGCAGCAAAAACTCCACAAAAAGTGGAAGAGGACCAAATGGCTTCACAGTCCACACGGGGAGACACATAGTCCCCAGTGGCCTCAGTTTACCTTCAAAGAGAGGATTCAGCACTGCTTCATCTAGTTCTTTGGAAATAAGAAACCATGTCCTCCAGGTCACATAGATGCAGACCCAGCTTTGATGGTCTCACTACAAAGGAAGCCAAATCTCCTGAAAACAACATATATTTCAAGTGCAAAACTCAGTGGCAGTTTCTCAAAAAGTTTTTAGGCCAGCAGAGCTCCATGTTTTTGGAGTGTTTACCCTGTCCCTTAGTTTTGGAAACTGCTCTACCACATCCAAGGTTGTGAACTCCTGAGCATTTTCCATTCCAGATATGTATTCACTGATTTTGTAACTCTTCTCCTCTAATTGTGTCTTACTTGTGGTGAAGGTAATGTCAAGGCATTGTTCTGGATGAGAGCACTAGGATATTTGTGCAGCATATATTTACATACACATTGGATTCATTTTCCAATTTTCCATTCGAAATACTGAATCCCTGACACTAACCCATACCTAGTAGACTCAGACTATTCATCCTAATATAATGGAGAAAATTAACCCAACACAATAGAAATACAAGCACTTCAGAGGAGACATGTTGTATTGTTGGACTTGACATTTGCATTATATAAGGTAGGAGTTATAAATCTAGTCAAATTTTAATTGAAATATTCTCCATGTGTTTTTAAACTTAACAAATATGTGAATTCTTGTTTCCCTTTTCTGTAGCCTATTCACACATGTATATTTATATGCATATATAGAATCCTACCAGGTATCACATGTACATTTTTGTGAGGTGGCTGCCTTGGCAGATACAAATTGTGAGAAGAGTTCACTCCTCCTAAATGCTGTTGGAAATGAAAATTCAACCTATAGGAGAGCGTCCTAGTAGAACAACATTATACATTAACTCATGTTCAGTAAAATAAATATTTTTGCATTTGTGGATGATATATATTTACTGATGAATTCGATTGGCATTTATATTGGTACTTTTTAATGTCTGTGAGTGTTGTGTGTGTGTGTTTGTGTGTGTGTGTGTATATATATATAGATATGGATATAGATATAGATATAGATATAGATATACTCTCCAAATTTTTCAAAATATGAAATATATGTGTCTAATATACACTCTCTAAATTCATTCATGTTCATGTATGTGGATTTATAATCCACTTTTCACAAGATTATAATCAGAAATATTCATCCACCTGAAATACATATTTGTTTCCTAGTACTGAAAACTAACTTCAGTGAATGGTGCATACAAATCCTAATTATTCTACAGTAACTGACCCAGTCTAACATCAATGCAAGTAGACTACTATGGGACATGATATGTAATTTGTCATTCATTTGTATTCGACACTGGTACATTATTATTTCTTCAGTTTTTGAACATCATAAGATATACATTTGCCAAGGCAGTGACCTCATTCAGTTCCAAAGAATGTGACATACCTCATTTCCTTGGTGATGGAACTCTCTGAACTTTGTATCCAAGGAGCCAGGCACCCAGAGGCAGTCCCAGGCCCAGTCCCAGTGGGCTCACTTGTTTGGATTTACCAAAGATAGAGTCAGTCATTCTTGGTACCTACTGAAGTGGGATTACCAAATGCCTGGAGAGCTCTGAATAGGGAGCTTTCCTGAGAAAGCAGGTAGTGGCTCTCCACTTTTTCCTTACAACTTTACAGAGTTGGCCAAGGAAAACAGATCTGAGAGAGGACAGGCCATTTCGGAAGAACAGAGTATGGCCACCAGTCAGAGGACACTCTGGTTAGTCATACACCTATGGGGAAGGAGGTGCCTTTTTGGGAGTGGGTGTGGGTTTGTGGTTTGTCTCATGTTCTGAAAATAGGTAGGAATGGCGGTTTGTTTGTTTTGGAGTGAACTGTTTCCGGTAAGTCATTTGAAGAGGTGAGTGTTTCCATGTCTGTGTATCCCACTGTGCCTGTGGTAGTAGACATGAGAAAAGAGAATGCAGCAATGGATGTGTCATGTCTAGTATAAAGCTTCCCAGCATTCATCCTGCCCAATTTATGAATGGAGTGTGGCTTGCCTTATGCACGGGCAACACCTAATACCTTCCTAAGTCCCTGTTTTCTTCCTGAATTCTGGCCACTCTCTAGAATAGGCTCATGGTTATGTGTCCAAGATATGTACCAAATCCAAGGTCTTTGACATGGCCATGTACTGGATACCTGAATGGAATGGCCAGCATCTCAGAAAACTCAGATATCAGTGTGACCAGGAAAGTCTCAGTGGAGATACCCTGCTTTGGGCCTTTTGCTTACCTATTGTTCTGTTGCCCTGAATATCAGGAAGGTCTTTGTCTCATGCAACCCCTTTGTTAAGCCTGAAGAAAACAGTTTTCAAATGGAAATGAATGTGCATCACCTCTGGCTCTTTGCTTAATTTCATTGGAAAACGATGTGTCTGATTCAGGCCCTTTGCCCTGTTTTAGGCTGTGACTTAGATTCTCAGCACCTGATGGATGTAAAGAAAGATCCCATATGTGCATCTAAACCAAAATGGAAAAACGTTCAATCAATGTGCATGAATTATATTGCCTTCCTTTGTTAGGTTTCTGAAATCCATCATGTCAGAATAGGGATTCTTTGGGTGAAATGAGTTCTTCAAATCTCTGCAGAGGGGCTTGGCTTTTCTTATGACTCCAATTCACAAAAAGAATCTAGACCCCACAGTCAGAGAGCCTCAAATTGGAGAAGCGAAGCAGTATTAAGGGCAGGCCTATTTGATCACTCCTGGTTCACAGGAAGGGTGTCCAAGCCACCCTGACATTCGGCAAATGAGGGGCAAGGGAGCTTATTTTGGACACTGTCTTGGGATGTGCCTCTCATGAAAACCTCCATCCAGATGTTATGATGAGTATCTTTATGGTAGAAGATGAGGGCCATGTAGGAGTGTTTTGGTTATAATTGTGGTAATTTGTGTGGCAGTTGGAAGAGATGACTGGGTAAACCTGGGCTTGAATTCTGCTGTGATTCCCCTTAGAGACTGAGTTCTGGAACTGACCTCAGAGAAGTATTGACATGAATTGTGTTGGGATTTTAGGAGGCCAGGAATGAGAGTTGCCATTGGAACCTGGGATCAAGGCCCAGAGTGGCTTTCCACAGAACACTGGGAATCACAGCCAGGATATTACATGATTTTATTCTGAAAGACTTGGCAGGCATAATTGAGATTCAAAACACACTTGGACCTCGCTTTGTAGACCTCAATGGGCCTGGCTTCATGTGACTTTTTGGCCACTCTTTGGGTAGACTTGCCTGTGAGAGTGCTCCAGAGATTTCCCTGAAATTAGCTTCCTCACCATTTAATGGTTCCTGAATGAATTGAAACCAACATTGCCTCCAAATGCATCTGTGAAAAAATGCTAGATAATTACCATGAAATTTTAGAAATTCCGATGACCAGCTGGCACTGGAGGACCTTTGATGTCCTGTTGATGATCATGAGTATACCAGACAGGGCCTTGATTGACTGGGTTTCATGAAAATGGTGTAGAACAGAGATGCCAGTAAGTTGGGGCCTGGTAAGTAGTGGGCCTAGAGCTGTGTTATGCAAATGTGTGATAAAACATCTGTGGTGGGGCCATGTGGATCTTCCATTGGCTTCCAAATGGCTGTGACTGACATGGTGCAACCATCACACCCATATATGTAAAGGCATATTTTTATATGGAGAGGTTTCAGAGCAATGTTCAGTATCATGTTGCTATTGTCAAGGGGGCAAGCTACTTGAGATAGAACCCTGGTTGGTGCATTCTCCTGGAGACCCTGCCAACCACACCTGACAGAACTCCCTTCAGCACTGTGTCCCATTTGAACTCGTTGTATTTCATGAAGCAAATACCAAACTCCCAGTGCAGCAGCAAGAAACACCACGAAAATTGGAGGATGACCATTGGTTTCACAGTCCACACGGGAAGACCCTTAGCCCTCAGTGGCCAATGTTTACCTACAAAAAGAGAATTCATCACTGCTGCCTCATTTTTATTTGAAAATAAGTAATCATTTCCTCCAGGTCACATAGATGCAGATCCAGCTTTGATGGTTTCACTACAAATAAAGCTAAAGCTCCTGACAACAACATATATTTCAAGTGCCCAACCTCAGAGGCAGATTCTCAAAAAGTCTTTTGGCCAGCAGAGCTCCATGTTTGTGGAGTGTTTACCCTGTCTCTTACTTTTGGAAACTCCTCTACCACCTCCAAAGATGTGAAATCTGGAGCATTTTCCATTCTAGATATGTATTCACAGATTTTCTAACTCTTCTCCTCTAATTGGGTCTTACTTGGGGCGAAGGTAATGTCAAGGCATTGTTCTGGAGGAGAGTGGGAAGATTTTTCCGTAGCATATATTTGCATACACATTGGATTCAGTGTCCTATTTTCAATTCAAAATACTGAATACCTGACTCTAACCCATACCCTACCAGACTCTGACTACTAATCCTAATATGATGGAGAAAAATAACCCATAAAGAATAGAAATACAAGCAGTTCAGAGTAGGCATGGTGTATAGATGGACTTGCCTTTTGCATGATACAGAGTTGGAGTTATAAATCTAGTCAATTGTTTGTTGAAATAGTTGTCCTTGTATCTTTAAGGTTAACAAATATGTGAATTGATGTCTCCCTTTCTCTGTATTCTTATATGCACATATAGATTCCTATCTGGTACCACACGTACATTCTTGTGAGGTGGCTGACTTGGCAGATACAAATTGTTAGAAGAGATCACTCCTACTAAACCCTGTTGGAAGTGAATATTCAACCTATGGGTGAGCTTGCTAGTTGAACAGCATTATACATAAATCCATGTTCAGTAAAATGAATATTTTTAGATCTGTGGATGGTATATATTTTATAATGAATTTTGATTGACATATATATTGCTACTTTTTTGTCTGTGTGTTTGTTTTATGTATATGTATATATATGTATATATATATATATGTGTATATATATATATATAAATATATATATATACACTCTCCAGATTTTTCAAAATATGAAATATATGTGTCTTATATTCACTCCCTAAATTCATTCATGTTCATGTATGTGGATTTATAATCAACTATTCACAAGATTATTCTCAAAATATTCATCCACCTGAAATTTGCCCAATGCTCTCAAATGTCAATCCTATTTGTGACTACATATTTGTTTCTTCCTAAGATTATATTTTTAAACTCAACCCTGTTCAAAATGTCTAATCCTATCACACACTTTATACTTTGCCTGATTTTGTAATGTCTCTATTGATATATGCTTTCCTACATATTTTCCCCACTTCATCATTGTGACTGACTCTTCACTTGTGCTGACATTTACATTCACTCTCTAATCGAAATCCTATTGCTAAGAAACTTTTGTTCCAAATCTTATACTCACCCTTCTTCCTAAACTTACTGACTATCTTCCTAATGCTACAGACTATCCCTTTTTGACTGGATGTTCTCTTCTACATTCAATCATCCAAGTAAACGTGGTGCGAGCTTCAGAGGAGGAGACTACCAACAGGCTATCTCATGCAACATCAAAGGGTTTATTGGGTGTCCAGAATGCTGGGGTTCAGAGCTCACCTGAATAGAGCAGATAGCCCTGAGAATAGCTGAAGTAGAGCTTATATACTTTCCCTGGAGAGAGAAGGGAGGGAATTGTATTGATGGGTCAGGGCGAGTGGGCGGTTTGCATGCAACTGGGAGAGGGAGTACATTCTGCAATTTGGCATCTGGGGATAGAATATTCTGGGAACAAATTTTGCAAACATTTCTCAAGATTTCAACAGTGTTCTGTTAAGCATACAGAAAAACAAGATGTGACAAGTACCTATTTTATTAATATTTCATTCCCCACTTCTTCTTCTGGCTAATTTTAATCATAAAAATGATCATTGGAGGGTGTCACATTCAATGTCTGCTAGTGGGGTATTACCATAAGTTTAACTCCTCCAATTTGAGCCTGGAGAAAAGATATTACACGGTTGAGCAAACAGGGTTTTATAGTTAGCAATAATATGAGGATTATTATTGGACCGGCCAGGGTTGATAAAAACGTAGTTAACCAGGGGGACTGTGTGAACCAAGACTCAAGCCACCCTTTTGGGCCCTCTCTCATTTGTTGATGCTCTTCAAGGTGTCTTTTAAATTTACTCATAGATTTTATTACGACTCCAGTATAGTCAGCATAAAAACAACATTCTTCCCTCAATGCAGCACAAAGCCCCCCTTCTCTAATGAAGAGGAGGTCCAACCCTCAACTGTTCTGTAAAACAACTTCAGAGAGAGAGGTTAAAGTTTCATGCAAAGCCCTGAAGGAGGTTTCTAATATCTTACTTTTGCTCTATTGCTGCTTCTAATTGGGTCATCTTTTGTGTCCCATGGACAATGCCACTGGTTCCTCTGCCCACCCGTGCAGCAACTCCTATTCCTAATAGGATGGCTAAAGTGAGGGATATATGTTCCCAGTGGAACCGGTTGTATGCCCCCCCTATTTGATCTTCAAATGAACCTGCATCATGATAGAGCACTCTGGGAAACATCTGCACCATTACACAATTTATCACATATCCTGATCATTTCATGAAAACATAAACGATGTTTAAGTATATAGAATTATGCTGTTGTAGGCACTGACAAAGCAAGGCACCTAAGATAGCACTCAAGAGAGGGAAACAGTCCTATTTGGTTGCAACCGGATTCAGAGGGCATTGCTTATATTGTAATCAATTAATCCCATGAAACTCAAGTTTAGGTAGTTTCAGAATTTTGTACCCAACATATAAGGGATGGGGCTCAGAAGTTCACAGTCTTCAGAAGTTTAAAAAAGCAGTATTTGTTTCTGTTTTTCCTTCTGTTCTGGGCAAGTTAACTTTTCAAGGACACCTGGGAGGAGGAGAGCTTTTTCTTCCATTTCTTATTTTCCCCCTGCCAGCTGTTACCATGGAGCCCGGTTGGTAATTTCTTTATCTTAGAAATGTAGCCATCTCTGTGAAGCCCCAGCTGAAGGCCAGAGGACTTGTTCACATATTTTGTGAAAAACTAGTTAGGGGTTGTCTAGCTTAGAAGTACTGAGATTTTTAGCCAGTGGCCAAGTAGAACAGGGCAATACGAAAGAGAAAGTTTATCTACATTAAAGTCTTTATTGGGACTGTTTTGCTGAAAGTTCAAAACTCAGCCATGGTGAAGACTTCTGAAGAAGGTCATTTAAGACTTTTCTGTGGGCCTGGTACAGAGGGGGAAAGACGGGGAAGGTGGGGCTGAGAGCACCTCCGAGGATCTGAGAATGAGGGAAAAGAGAGATGTAAAAGAATAATGCGAAAGGGTATTGGGAATTTCCTAGCAGCAAACTTGAGCAGTAGATCAGGTAGAGCAGAGTGAAAGACGGGAGTGAGGATCCCAAAATCCTGTGAGGGACTTTAAATTTTAGTAACCTGTTTTCAGTGATGACAAAGCAACTTTAAAGGCCAATTATATTACATCTTGGATAAGGGTCTCAGGGCTCTCCTCAGCTCGTTTGAGCATTGGGTTAGCTGGTAAGAGGACCTGGTGGGACCCGGTGAGGGCACTGACAGGAGATGAGAGGAATGAGTCGGTGTAGCGGTACCTATGTACCTGCTACCTCAGAAAGGGGGCGATGGTCTGAGAACTGGTGGAGCTTTGGGTTTCTGATCTAGTTATTGGAGGGGAGAAATCAAGTTGCTGAGATGGGAGGAACATCAGAGGGTCTGGAGCAGAAGGCTGAGGATAATGATCTATTGAAGAAGCATAGTTCAGGATGTGAGTGAGGGAGGGAAAAGGCTTCCACATAGGGGAATTTCCTTTCACTCTTTTGAGCACTTGCAGAAGTTAAAAAGGTCATGCAAAATTTGAGGATCTAGAGACCCCTCTGGGTGCCATAGTTTTTGGTTGTCTAATTGGTAATGTGGCCAATGCTGTGTACTGAATTTGATGAAGAATTGGGGTTCCATCAGGCAGCCCCTGTATGCACACATTCCCATGACATACAGAAAAAGTCGGCTTTTCCCCCACACAGCCATTACTCTTTGTGGCTTTGATAGTCTGCCAGGCAAACTTAGTAATCTAGACTAGCCAATCTGCATCTGGCTCGCGTGTCCCTACATCCATAATGTTTGTTTCCATTATCTATGGTACAGAAGGGATTTAATGGTATTTTAGTGGGATCCTCTTCATCAGGGATATCACAATAGGAAATACCTATAGCCAGCTAACAAATGTCTGGGTGGAGAGATGGCCACCAGGTCCCTAAGGGGGCTGTATGCGAGATAGACCATACTTCTTTTCCAGTAGGATTTGTGATCAGCCATCACTGCTTAATGGGCTGATGAGGGTTAGGACTACTTGTAGCCAAGGGGAGAGTATATAACCTTATTCACATTGCGAATACACAATTTGAAACTGTTACCAGTCTTTTTCAGTTTCCAGAAAGATTCTGTACAGGCAGCAGGCTTGAGATGAGAGGTATGGATCCAGGAAGTGATTCTGTTTACGTTTACCACTGTAGGTGTTATAATAGCACCTGGTATGGTCCTTTTCAGCGGGGTACCAGGGATGACACCTGATATCATCTTACATAGATGAAATCTCTTACTTGATATGGATGTGGAATCCCCTGGTTCCCAGTTGGGTAGGCAGTGGCCAGCTGTTTCCACAGGTATTACTGAGTTATTTCAAGATCTTTAAGTCTGTCAAGCAAGGGGGTGTGGAAAGGATCTTTAGGTCTTACAGTTGGGCTTAGGTCCCCTACTGGAGGAGGGCCACCATAAAGAATTTCACATGTGGTAAGGTTACTCAAAGAAACAAAGGGATTTTTTCTTGCATGAAACATTGCATAAGGCAGGAGCATAGTCCAATCTTATGCTGGTCTCTAAGCTTAATTTCGTTAAGGTCTCTTTAATAGTTCTATTCATTCTTTCTACTTGTCTTGAACTCTGTGGTCTATAAGCACAATTTAACTTCCAATTAATCCCCAGGTTCCTGGCTAACCCCTGACTTACCTGGGTCATGAACATCGGTCCATTGTCAGATCCTATTACCGGCTTAGCTTCCTCCAATGGTAGAGAGGCTTAGTCAGCAGCAGCGGAATCACTTAGAGTGTGTTGTGTGTTAGGGGACGAGGGCAGGGGATAAGGAGGGGGAGAAGAGTCCAGTAGAGTCAAATCTGTGACTCAGGGAGAACAGAGGGTGGAGGAGGAGGAGGTTGAGAGGGTTTGAGAGATCATGGGGGAAGGAGTAGGAGCAGAGGTAGGGGCAAGGAAAGGCTTCACCCATGGAGGAGGAGATTTGCAGAGGTCCTGCCAAGTTAAGATATATGGCTGTTGATCCGGATGGCTATGTGGCGCTGGCTGAAAGACAATACCTCTGACTTTTTAAATTAGTGGGAAGTAGAAAGATCCTTCTAGGGGCCATACGACTCCAAAGATGGGCCATTCTGAGGCACAGAGATTCTGCCAGGTCCAGCGTTTTACTAAAAAAAGAAAGATTCTGAGCCCTTAAGCGGACTTTGGTCCAGTGATCAAGGGTCAGGGACAGAGGCATTGACGTGCTCTGTTCCATAATGAAAGTTCCACAAACAGTAAAAGCAAGGACACACGACACAGATAAGACAAGACCATAAAGACAGGCAATGAACGTCCAACACTGAGACCAGGAATGAGTAGCCGGCAAAACCCAATGGTATGGCAATAACGATTCTAAAAGAAAATATCACTGAGTCGAGAAGACTATTGTTCCTTGATTTCCCGAGTTCTCTGCGGGGTCCTCCAGAGAGGTGCCCTTTGTCTCTGTGACATGTCTCTCAGCCACCACATATATTTCACCTATATATTCTTCTACACATAGCAAGTTCCCAATACGATCATTCATCCAGCAAAATGATTTCTAACCCAAATCGAGCATGTTTTTAACCATAACCGGACACTGTTCCCTCAATCTAACTTTACAGAAGAGCAGGGCAGGAGTTGATATTACAATACAGAAATGTAGAAAAACTTCCACCTGCTGAGAACCTCAAAGGTCCATGCAGAAATGATCCCTGGAGAAGATGTAGGAAGCAATAAAGGACCTGAGAGACCAAAAGTCATCTTCCATGGCAAACAACCCGGTCAGGATAAAAGGTTGTGTCTGAATCAGATTTTTTTTTAATGTAGAGATCATGGACCAAACCAGGCCTGTGTGGAGATCTATTCCTGGGTGCCTTTGGTTGATATACCATTCTAACTTGTGAAAATGTCACAGGAAGTAGGGGCAGCCTCAATCTCTTGGGACCCTTGGAAGCAACAGTTAGGACAAAGTGGCTGCCAAGACAGTGCCCTCATTCAGTTCAGGAAGGAAGTGACCTCACCTCACTTTCTTGGTGATGGAACTCTCTGAACGTGGGATCCAGGAAGCCAGGCACACAGAGCCAGTCCCAGTCCCAGTCCCAGTGGTCTCACTTGTTTGGATTTACCAAGGACAGGGTCAGTATTTTTTGGTACCTACAGATGTGAGGAAGGCCAAATGCCAGGAAAGCTCGGATGCAGGGCTTTTCATGAGAAAGCAGGTAGTAGCTCACCGTTGGCTCCTAAGAAGTTCACAGAGTTGGCCAAGGAGACAAGATCTGAGACAGGAAAGGCCATTTTGGGGGAACATATTATGGCCCACAAGTCAGAGGACACTCTGGATAGTCACAAACCTACTTAGGGGAAGGAGGTGCCTTTGTGGGTGTGGTTGTGGGTTTGTGGTTTTGTCTCATTTTCTGAGAATAGGTAGGACAGTCGGTTTGTTTCATTTGAAGTGGACTGTTTCTAGTAAGTCTTTTCACAGGGCGAGTGTTTCTATGTCTGTGTATTCCACTGTTTCCGTGGTTGTAGACATTAGAAAAGAGAATCCATCAATGGATGTGTCGTGTCTAGTAGAAATCTTCTCAGCATTCATATTGCCCCATTTATGAATGGACTGTAGCTTGCCTTATCGATGAGCAACACCTGCTACCTTCCTAAGTTTCTATTTTCGTCCTGAATTCCGGCCAATCTCAAGAATAGGCCCATGGTTTTGTGTCCAAGATATGTACCACCTACAAGCTCTGTGACATGGCCATGTACTGGATAGCTGTAGGGGATGGCGAGCATCTCAGAAAACTCAGATATCAGTGTGACCAGGAAAGTCTCAGAGGAGAAACCCTGCTTTCGGCCTTTGGCTTACCTATTGTTCTGTTGCCCTGAATGTCAGGAAGTTCTTTGCCTCAGGCCACCCCTTTGTGAAGCCTGAAGAAAACAGTTTTCAAATGGAAATGAATGGGCATACCTGTGGCACTTTCCTTAATTGCTTTGGAAAGAGATGTGTCTGAATCAGGCCCTTGGCCCTGTGTGTGGCTGTGGCTTAGATTCTCAGCACCTGATGGATCTAAAGAAAGTTACCATGTGTGCATCCAAAAGAAAATTCGCCAAAGAGCAATTATTGGGAGGAAGTCTCTCGACTTCCTCTGTAAGGTTCCTGACTTCCATCAAGTGAGAATGGGATCCTTTGGGTCAAAAGAGATCTACAAAACCTGCAGAGGCTAGCCCATTGTGCTTGGGTTTTCTCATGACTAAAATTCACATAAAGAATCTAAACCCCACAGACAGTAGTCCTCAAATTGGAGAGTTATTAACGGCAGGCCTATTTGATCACTTTTGGTTCACAGGATGGGTGTCCAGGCCACCTTGACTTTAGGCAAATGAGGGGCAAAGGAGCTTATTTGGGACACTGTCTTGGTCTGCACCCCTCATGGAAACCTCCAGCCAGATTATGATGAGTGTCTATATGAAAGAAGATGAGGGCCATATGGGAGGGTTCTTGTTTTAATTGTGGTAATTTGTGTGGTAGTTGGAAGAGATGACTGGGTCCACCAGGGCTTGAACTCTGGTGTGATTCTCCTTAGAGACTGAGTTCTGGAACTGACCTCAGAGAAGTATTGCCATGAATAGTGTTGGGATTTTAGGAGACCACGCATGAGAATCGCTTTTGGAAACTGAGATCTAGGCCCAGGATGGCTTTCCACAGAGCTCAGGGATTCTGAGCCAGGATATCACATGATTTAATTCTTAAAGACTTGGTAGCCATAGTTGAGAGTCCAAACACACATGGACCTCACATTGTATACCTCAATGGGCGTGGATTCATGTGTCCTTTTGGCCACTCTTTGGGAAGGCTTGCCTGTGAGTGTTCTCCAGAGCTTTCATTGAAATGAGCTTCCTCACCATTTAATGGTTCCTGAATTAAATGAAACACACAGTGCCTCCAACTTCATCCTTGAAAAATGACTAGATTAATACCATGAAATTTTTGAAATCCCCATGAACAGGTGGCACTGGATAACCTTTAGATATCCTGTTGCGGATCATGAGTATAACAAACACTGCCTTGATTGACTGAGTTTCGTGAAAATGGTGTAGAACAGAGATGCCAGTAAGTTGGAGCCTGCTGGGTAGTGGGCGTAGAGCAGTGGACTATAGGTGTGTAAATAAATATTTTTGGTAGGACCACCTGGATCTTCCATTGGCTTCCAAATCTTGCGACTGACATGGTGCAGGCAGCAGACCTTTATATGTAAAGGCATCTTGTTATATGTAGAGGTTTCAGGGCAATGTTCAGAATCAGGTTGCTATAGTCAAGGGGAAAGCTATGTGGGATAGAAGCCTGGTTCGTACATTCTCTTGCCGACCCTGACCAACCACACATGACAGAACTCCCTCCAGCATTGTGTCCCAGTTGAACATATTGTATTTCATGAAGCAAATACCAAATTCCCAGTGCAGCAGTAAGAAACACCCTGAAAAGTGGAGGATGACCAAATGGCTTCACAGACCACACGGGAAGACACTTAGCTCCCAGTAGCAACAGTTTACCTACAAAGGGAGTTTTCAGACCTGCTGCCTCATGTTCATTACAAAATAAAGAACCATGTCCTCCAGGTCACATAGATGCAGACCCAGATTGCAGAATCATATCAGTTGCAGAACCATTGATTTTAATATTGCCATACATATATTTCTTGTGCCTAACCTCAGAGGAAGTTTCTCAATAAGTCTTTAGGTCAGCACAGCTCCATGTTTCTGAAGTGTTTACCATCTCCCATACTTTTGTAAACTGTTTTACCACCTCCAGTGTTGTGAACTCCTGAGCATTTTTCATTCCACATATGTATTCACAGGTTTTCTAACTCCTCTCCTCTAATTGTGTCTTACTTTTAGCGATGGTTATGTCAAGGTATTGTTCTGGATAAGAGAGGGAAGATTTTTGTGTATCACATGTTTGCATACACATTAGATTCATTTTCCTATTTTCCATTTGAAATACTGAATCCCTGACACTAACCCATACCCTACTAGACTCTGACTACTAATCCTAATATCATGGAGAAAAAAAAACCTAACTGAATAGAAGTACAGTCCTTTTATAGGAAGCATGGTGTATATTTGTATTTGTCTTCCTCTTTATCAAGAGTATGTGTTTTAAATTTAGTAAACTTTTCATTTTAATATTTCTCCATGATTTTTTAAAGTTATCACATATGTAAATTCCTGTCTCCCTTTCTCTGTATCCTATTCAGCACATGTAATTTTTTTATGCATATACAATATCCTACCTGGTATCACACGTACATTCTTGTAAGATCACTGACTTTGGAATATAAAAATTGTGAGAAGAGATGACTCTCCCTAAATAATGATGGAACAGAAAATTCCACCTATGGGTGAGCTTCCTAGTGAAAAACACTATACATAAATCCATGTTCAGTAAAATGAATATTTTTGGATTTGTGAATGAATTATATTTCATGATGAATATCGATTGGCATATATATTGCTAAATATTAATGTGTGTGTGTGTGCATGTATGTGTGTGTGTGTGTGTGCGTGTGTGTGTGTGTATATTCTACGGATTTTAAAAAAATATGAAAAATATGTGTCTTATTATACACTCCCTAAATTCATTCATATTCATTTATGTTCATTTAAATTCAAATTTTCACAAGATTATTCTCAGTAATATTCATAAACCTGAAATATATTTTGGTTTCCTACTACTGAAAACTTAGTTCAGTGGATGGTGCTTAAAAATCCTAATATTTCTACAGTAACTGACCCAGTTTAACATCAATGCAAGTAGATTGCTATGGGACATGATGTGTAATTTGAAGTTCATTTTTACTCAACACTGGTACATTACTATTTCTTCAGTTTATGGACATCATAGGATGTATTTTTTCATCCAGAACTTCACAAATTTTTTTGGCATTTGGTTCACTTTCAATTACTTACTACTTCAGAACACATGTATTCCTCCATGTTTCTTTACTGGTCTTTTCACTTGACTTCTTTCTAAACACATAATTTTCGATTCCATAATCATTTTTGAAGCAAAACTCACTCTTCACGACAAACCGTAACCCTAATAATACCATTGCATATATAACTCGTTGGAATGATGGTATATATATCAATATAAGATTTCCAATATATTTTCAGATGCAAACTCAATCCATTATTTAATGTTGGATCCAGTTACATACTTTATTCACAATATGGTCTATTCATGCATCATCTCAATAATCATCAACACAAGGTACAGCTATTTGTATCCCCAGTACTAATTTATAAGTTTCCAGAATATTACTCCCCTTTATGGTGGAAGAAATACTTATGTCACCTGATCTACATATACATTTTACCACAGTAGTATTCTGGACACAAAATGCAAAGGTCACACATATGATTGTACCAAAGCCTAAATGGAAAGTGACCATGGATTACTAAAAGCATCTATGTCCAGGGTGCCTACTGCTCTCAAATGTCAATCCTATTGGTTACTACATATTTGTTTCTTCCTAAGATTATATATTTAACCTCAAGCCTGTTGAAAATATCTAATCCTATCACTCACTTTATACTTTTCCTGATTTCCTAATGCCCCTATTGATATCTGCTTTCCTACATATTTTTCCCAGTTCATCATTGTGACTGTCTCTTCACATGTGCTGACATTTACATTCACCCTCTAACTGAAAACCAATTGCTAAAGAACTTTTGGTCCAACTCCGAGACTCACTCTTCTTCCTAAACCTACTGACTATCTTCCTAATCCTACAGACTATCCCTTTTTGACTGGATGTTCTCTTCTACTTTCAATCATCTGAGGTATAGGGTCCTATGCCATTGTATATCGATTTATCTGAGACCTCGGTGCAGAACATAATTCAATCTAAGTATACCAATCAAGGGCCCAATGCCTTTCTGGGCTTCAAATCTTTCCCAGATCTCTGATCTCATACATATATTTCACATTTATATTCTTATAAATATCACAGGTTCCCAATACCGTAATTCATCCATCAGAATGACTCCTAACCCAAATCGAACATGGTATTAACACTAACCATACACTGTTCCCTCAATCTCACTTTACAGAAGTGCAGGGACAGAGTTGGTCTTAAAATCCAGGAAGGTAGGGTATCATCCACCAGCTGAGAACCTCAAAAGTCCCTGCAGAAATAATCCCTTGAGTAGGTGTAGGCAGGTATGAAGGATCTGAGAGAGCAAAAGTCATCTTCCATGGCAAACAACCTGGTCAGGTTGAAGGGATGTGTCTGAATTAGCCTCTCTCTTCCTAATGTAGAGAAGATGGACCAAACCATGCCTGTGTGGAGAGCTGTTCCCCGGTGCCTATGGTTGATATACCATTCTAACTTATGAATGAGTCACAGCAAGTAGAGGCAGACTCCATCTTTTCGGAACCTTGGAAGCAACTGTTAAAACAAAGTGGTTTCCAAGGCAGTGACTTCATTCAGTTCTTGAAGGAAGTGACCTCACCTTACATTATTGGTGATGAAAGTCTGTGATCTTGGGATCCAGGAAACCAGGCACACAGAGTCAAACCCACTCCATGTCCCAGTGGGCTCACTTGTTTGGATTTAACAAGACAGAGTCACTCTTTCTTGGTACCTACTGATGTGAGGACAGCCAAATGCCTGGAAACTATGAAGACTGGCCTTTCCAGAGAAAGCAGATAGTTTCTCACCACGGGCTCCTGACAACTTCACAGAGTTTGCTAAAGAGACCAGATCGGAGACAGGACACGCCATTTTGGGGGAACATAGTATGGCCCACAAGTCAGAGGACACTCCGGATAGACACAGACCTACTTGGGGGAAAGAGGTGCCTTTTTGGGTGTGAGTGTGAGTTTGTGGTTTTGTCTCATGTTCTGAGAATAGTTAGGAAAGCTGGTTTGTTTGTTTTGGAGTGGACTGTTTCTAGTAAGTCCTTTGACAACGTGAGTGTTTCTGTGTCTATATATCATACTGTGTCCGTGATTGTAGACAGTAGAAATGAGAATGCATCAATGGATGTGTCCTGTCTACGAGAAAGCTTCAAAGCATTCATCCTGTGCAATTTATGAATGGACTGCAGGTTGCCGTATGGATGGGCAACTCCTGCTATCTTTCTAAATTCCTGTTTTCTTCCTGAATTCTGGACACTCTCCAGAATACGCTCATGATTTTGTGTCCAAGATATGTACCACCTCAATCTCTGTGACATGGCCATGTACTGGATAGCTGATGGGAATGGTGAGTATCTCAGAAAACTCAGATATTAGTATGCCCAAGAAAGTCTCAGTGGAGAAACCCTGCTTTGGGCCTTTTGCTTACCTATTCTGTTGCCCTGAATATCAGGAAGGTCTTTGCCTCAGGCCACACTTTGTGAAGCCTGAAGAAAATAGTTTTCAAATGGAATTGAATGGTCATTACCTGTGCCTCTTCGTTAATTGCTTTGGAAATGGATGTGTCTGAATCAGCCTCTTGGCCCTATGTGAGGCTGTGGCTTAGATTCACAGCACATGATGGGTCTAAAGAAAAATCCCATGTGTGCATCCAAAACCAAAATGGACAAAAGAACTGTCATGGTGGATAGAGTCTCTCGCCTTCCTCTGTAAGGTTCCTGACCTCCATTAAGTGAGAATAGGGATCATTTGGGTCAAGTGAATTCTTTAAAGTTCTGCAGAGGCTATCCCATAGGTTCGTGGGTTTTCTCATGACTCCAATTCACATCTATGTTTACAGAAGAGCAGGGACAGTGTTGGTCTTACAATACAGGAATGCAGTGGATCTTCCATCTGTTGAGAACCTCAAAGCTCCATGCAGAAATGATCTCTGGAGAATATGTAGGCAGCTATGTAAGACCTGAGAGAGCAAAAATCATCTTCCATGGCAAACAACCTGGTCAGGATTAAGGGTTGAGTCAGAATGAGCCTATCTCTTCTTAATGTAGAGAAGATGGACCAAACCCGGCCTGTGTGGAGAGCTGTTCCCTTTTGCCTACGGGTGATATACCATTCTAACTTGTGAAAGTGTCACAGGAAGTAGGGGCAGCCCTCATCTCATGGGACCGTTGGAAGCAATTGTTATGACAAAGTGGTTGCCAAGGCAGTGATCTCATTCAGTTCCTGAAGGACGTGATCTCATCTCACTTCCATGGTGATGGAACTCTCTGAACTTGGGATACAGAAAGCCAGGCACCCAGAGCCAGTCTCAGTTCTAGTCCCAGTGGTCTCACTTTTTTGGATTTACAAAGGACAGAGTCAGTCTTTCTTGATACCTACTGATGTGAGGATGGCCAAATGCCAGGAAAGCTCGGAAGAGGGGCTCTTCCTGAGAAAGCAGATAGTGGCTCACTCCTGGCTTCTAACAACTTCACATTGTTGGCCAAGAAGACCAGATCTGAGACAGGTCAGGCCATTTCGGAGCATCATAGTATGGCCCATCAGTCAGAGCACACTCCGGAGAGTCACAGACCTATTTGGGGGAAGGAGGTGCCATTGCGGGTGTGGGTTTGTGGTTTTGTCTCATGTTCTGAGAATAGTTAGAAAAGGCGGTTTGTTTGGTTTGGAGTGAACTGTTTCTAGTAAGTCGTTTGACAATGCAAGTGTTTCTATGTCTGTGTATCCCACTGTGTCCGTACTTGTAGACATTAGAAAAGAGAATGCATCAATGGATGTGTCCTGTCTCATAGAAAGCTTCCCAGCATTCATCCAGTACAATTTATGAATTGAATGCGGCTTGCCTTATTGATGGGCGATACCTGCTACCTTCCTAAGTTGCTGTTTTCTTCCTGAATTATGGCCAATCTCCAGAATAGGCTCATGGTTTTGTGTCCAAGATATGTACTACCTCCAAGCTCTGTGACATGGCCATGTACTGGATAGCTGAATGGAATGGCGAGCATCTCAGAAAACTCAGATATCAGTGTGACCAGTAAAGTCTCAGTGGAGAATCCCTGCTTTGGGCCATTTGCTTACCTATTGTTCTGTTGCCCTGAGAGTCAGGAAGGTCTTTGTCTCAGGCCAACCCTTTGTGAATCCTGAAGGAAAGATTTTTCAAATGGAAATGAATATGCTTTACCTTTGGCTCTTTCCTTAATTGATTTGGAAAGAGATGTGTGTGAATCAGCCTCTTGGCCCAGTGTGATTCTTTGACTTAGATTCTCAGTACCTGATGGATCTAAAGAAAGATCCCATGGGTGCATAAAATCCAAAATGGCATAAAGAGCAGTCATTGTTGATGAAGTATTTTGCCTTCCTCTGTAAGGTTCCTGAATTCCATCAAGTGAGAATAGGGATCTTTTGGGTCAAATGAGTTCTTCAAATCTATTCAGAGGCTATCCAATAGGTGCTTGAGTTTTCTCATCTTTCCAATTCACATAAAGAATCTGTACCCGACACTCAGTAGGACTCAAATTGGAGAAGCAGAGCAGTATTAAGGGCAGGCCTATTTGATCACTCCTGGTACACAGGAAGGGTGTACAGGCCACTGGGAATTTAGGCAAATGAGGGGCAGCAGAGCTTATTTTGGACACTGTCTTGGGCTACGCTAATGCTATCAAATGTCAATCCTATTGTTGACTTCATATTTGTTTTATCCTAAGCTCATATATTCATCCTCAACCCTGTTGAAAATATCTAATCCCATCACTCACTTTATTCTTTTCCTGATTTCCTAATGTCTCTATTGATATCTGCTTTCCTACATATTTTGCCCTGTGCATCATTGTGACTGACTCTTCACTTGTGTTGACGTTTACATTGACTCTCTAACCAAAACCCTATTGCTAAAGAACTTTTGTTCCAAATCCTATACTCACTTTTCTTCCTAAACTTACCGACTATCTTTCTAATCCAACTGACTATAACTTTTTGAATGGATGTTCTCTTCTACATTCAATGATCCAAGTACAGTTCAGGTTTCTATTCAACCGGGTGAGGGAGTAGATTCTGCAGTTTGGCAATTGGGGACAGCACATTCTGGCAACAAGATTAGCAAAGAGTTCTCAAGATTTCAACAGTGTTTCGTTAAGTGTACAGAAAAACAGGAAGTGACAACTACATATTTTATTAACCTTTCATTCCCCACTTCTTTTTCTGGCTACTTTTAATCATAAAAGTGATCTTTGTGGGGTGTCACATTCTATGTCTGCTAGTGGGGTATTACCATAATTTTAATTTGTCCAATTTGAGCTTGGAGAAAAGAAATTACATGGTTGAGGAAACAGGGTTTTATAGTTAGTAATAATATGAGGATTATTATTGGACCGGCCAGGGTTGATAAAATCGTAATTAACCAGGGGGACTGTGTAAAAAAAGACTCAAACTACCCTTTCTGTGCCTCTCTCTCTCTCGTTGTTGCTCTTCAAGGCATCTTTTTAATTTACTCATAGATTTTTTTACAACTCCAGTATTGTCGACATAAAAACAACATTCTTCCCTCAATGAAGCACAAAGGCCCCCCTCTGTCATGAAAAGGAGGTCCAACCCTCGACTGTTCTGTAAAACAACTTCAGAGAGAGAGGTTAAAGATTCCTGCAAAGCTGTGATGGAGGTTTCTAAAATCTTTAAGTTTTGATCTATTGTTGCTTCTAATTGGGTCACTTGTTGTGTCCCATGGACCAGAGCAGTGGTTCTTGTGCCCAACCCTGCAGCAACTCCTATTCGTAATAGAATGGCTAAGGTGAGGGACATATGTTCCCAGCGGAACCGGGTTGTATGTCCCCCTCTTTGATCTTCAGATGAACCTGCGTCATGATAGAGCACTCTGGGAAACATCTGCACCATTTCACAATTAATCACATCTGTTGACCATTTCATGAAAACATAAACAATGTTTAAGTATATAGAATTATACTGTTGTAGGGACGGACAAGGCAAGGCACCTAGGATAGCACCAAAGACACGGAAACAGTCTTTTTTGGTTTCAACCAGAATCAGAGGGCATTGCTTCTGTTGTAATCAATTAATCCCCTGAAACCCAAGTTACGTAGTTTCAGAATTTTGTACCCAACACGTAAGGGAAAGGGCTCAGAAGTTCACAGTCTGCAGAAGTTCACAAAAAGCAGTTTTTGTTTCTGTTTTTTCCTCAGTTTGGGCAAGTTAACTTTTCAAGGACACCTGGGTGGGGGTGTCTTCCCTTTCTTTTTTTCCCCCTTCCAGCTGTTTCCATACAGCCCAGTTTGTAACTTCTTTATCTTAGAAATGTAGCCATCTCTGTGAAGCCCCAGCTCAAGGCCAGAGGCCTTTTTTTCAAATATTTTGTGAAAAACTAGTAAGGGTGTGTCTAGATCAGGAGTGCTGAATTTTTTAGCCAGTTGCCAAGGAGACCAGGGCAACACAAAAATAGGAAGTTTATCTACAGTGAACTCTTTTATCGGGATTCTTTTGCTGAAAGTCCTAAATCAGCCATGGTGAAGACTTCTGGAGAAGGTCAGTTAAGACTTTTCTGTGGGCCTGGTACAGAGGGGGTCAATTTGGAAGGCAGGGATAAGAGCAGCTCTGTGGATCTGAGAATGAGGAAGGAGAGATGTAAAAGAATATTGGGAGAGGGCTTTGGGATCTTAATAGCAACAAAAACTTGAGCAGTAGAACAGATAGAACAGAGGGGGAGACGGGAGTGAGATTCCAAAAAGCCTGTGAGGGACTTTAAATTCTTAGTAACCTGTTTTTAGTGATGACAAAGCAACATTAAAGGCCATTTTCATTACATCTTGTATTAGGGTCTGAGGATTCTTCTCAGTGGGTTTGAGCTTTGCATTAGGTGGTAAGAGGACTGGGTGGGACCCGGTGCGGGCACTGACAGGAGAGGAGAGGAGTGAGTGAATGGAGTGGTACCTCAGTACCTGCAACCTCAGCAAGGGAGCAATGGTCTGAGAACCAGTCGAGATTTGGGTTTTTGATCTAGATATTGGAGGGGAGAAATCAAGTTGCTGAGGTGGGAGTGACAGCAGAGAGTCTGGAGCACAAGGCTGAGGGTGAGCATCTATTGGAGAAGCATAGTTCAGGATGTGAGCAAAGGAGAGAGAAGGCCTCCACATAGCGGAATCTCCATTCACCCTTTTGAGCACTTGCAGAAGTTAAAAAGGTCACACAGAATTTGAGGATCTAGAGACCCCTCTGGGGGCCATCGGTTTTGGTTATCTAATTCGTAATATGGCCAATGCTGTGTACAGAATTTGATGAGGAGTTTGGTTTCCATCTGACAGTCCCTGTATGCTCACATCCCCATGACTTACAATAGAAGTCTGCTCTCCCCCTCCCACAGCCGTGACTGTTTGTGGCTTTGATAGTCTGCCGGGCAAACATAGTAATCTAGGCTAGCCAACCTGCATCTGGCTCACGTGTCCCTACATCTATAATGTTTGTTTCCATTATCTATGGTACGGAAGGGATTTAATGGAATTTTAGTGGGATCCTGTTAATCAGGGATATCCCAATAGGAAAGACCTATAGCCAGCTGACAAATGACTGGGTGGAGAGATGGCCACCAGGTTCGTAAGGGGGCTGTATTCGAGATAGGCCATACTTCGTGTCCAGTAGGATTTGTGATCAGCCATCGCAGCTTAAGGGGCTGATTAGGGTTAAGACTACTGGTCGTCAAGGGGAGAATAAATATCTTCCAGGATCTTCTTTACAACCATTTGCAATGTTTCTTTTTTCTTCTTTTTTATTTCTTTTTTTTTTGTGTGTGTGGGGAAGGCTTCAATACATCCTGAAAATGTATGTTCAAAGACTAGGAGTTATTTAAGTCCATACCTTACTGGCTTAATTTCAGTAAAGTCCACTTCCCAGAATTGTCCTCGTCTGGTTCCTCATAGGTGCTTTCCTGCAGGAAGCTTGGAAGTGTAAGCTTTAACCAATTAATGGACCTGACAGGCTTTTGTTACCCATTCAGTTATTTCCTTTTGCTGTGAGTAGGTTAGTGGAAAACTGTGTTCTTGATCCTTCACGAATGAATGCAGTTTCTTTGAACAAAGGTGAGTGAGTTGATGAACATTTGCTACTGACATAGTTAGAGCCATGATTATAGGAGTAGTTACTGAAGAATTAAAAAATTCCAATTGAGGGCCTTCAGGGTTAAAAGTTATTTTGGCCCAGAGCTTGGTGAGCAGAACTCTGCCAATCAATGGGGCCAGGCATTCTGGGATAACTAGGAAGGAGTGATGGATTTTTCCTTTTCCCTGGTCCATGGTCCTCGTAGTTGTCAAAGCCCGATATTTACTTCTGTTAGACTCTTGAATTAGAGACCTTTTATTCGGTAGAGGGCCCAATGGGCCTTACGGGCTGAGTATATTCACCCTGCATCTACTTCAAAGTTTATTGTGTTCCCCTCCACTTCAAAAGTTACCTTGAGGTCAGGGAGAGGATCTGAGCCCGGACTTTCTTAGTATTCCTCCAGAGTCAGAATATCTGGCTGGCATGGCTGTCTCTTTCTAGGGCACTCTTTGGCCCAGTGTCCTTTTTCTTTAGAGTAGGCACATTGATCTGAGGCCAGGGGTGGCCTCTAGTGTGTGCCCAGGTATCCCTTCCTGTCTCTCTGTTTCTTAATTTCTGGCCTATTTGTTGTTGTGACCAGGACCTTAGTCAATGCCTTAGTCTGTCTTTTGTTTCTTTTATCCTCACTCAGCTCCCTTCTCTTCCTCAGTTTCTCTCTTAAAGTATACCTTCTCGGGTTCTCTGAATAAATCCCTCAAAGTCATATCTTGTAATCCATCTAAGCATTGTAACTTTCTTTTAATATCCAGGGCAGCTTTCCCAATAAAGGCCATTGTGACAGATGCCTTTTGATCCTCTGCCTGAGGATCGAAAGGAGTATGTCTCTTATATGCCTACATAATTATCTCTAAGAACATAGAGGGAGATTCATCAGGCCCTTAAATAATCTCTCTTACCTTGGCCAAATTAGTTGGTCACCTAGCGGCCACTAAGATACCCACTATTAGAGCCCGGCGATAAGTGGACAGATGCTCCCTACCTTCAAAGGTGTTGGGGTCCCAGTTGGGTCGTTTCAAGAGAAAGCCGGCTTTGAATATATTGGGAAGTTTTGTCGGTCACGCATTTGGTCCGAGGATACTTTTTTCTAGCATCCAGGAGGATTCTCTTTTGTTCCTCTGTCATGAAGAGAGTCCCTAGGAGTTGTTGGCAGTCATCTCAAGTAGGTTGGTGTGAAAACATCAATGACTTCACCAGACCTGAGAGCCAGGTTGGGTCCTCGGTAAAAGGGGGATTGTTATTTTTCCATTTATATAGGTCTGAAGAGGAGAAGGCCAATACTGGTAGGCTTGCATTTTTTCCCTATGGCCATCGTCAATCATTGGTCCTTAGGGATGGAGGGAAGCAACACGGGAGTTCCAGGGTTTTCAATCATTTGCCACCGGCGAGTTCCTTTAGCAACTCCAGCTTCCTCCAGGGGAGGAGGGGCTGTGTGTGACGCAGGGGAGTTATCTGGAGGGCCCTGGGCTGGCTTAGCGTCTTCCAATTGCGGAGAGGCTGAGTCAGCAGCTGGAGAATCACTTAGAGGGTGTTGGGGGTTGTGGGACAAGGGTAGAAGATAAGGAGGGGGACAAGAGTCCAGTAGAGTCAAATCTTGTGACTCAGGGAGAACAGAGGGTGGAGGAGGAGGAGGAGCAGAGGGGTTGAGAGATCGTGGGGGAAGGAGTAGGAACGGGGACACAGCAAGGAAAGGCTTCACCCACGGAGGAGGAGATTTGCAGAGGTCCTGCCAAGTTAAGATATATTCCTGTTTATCAGTATGGCTATGTGGCCCTGGCTGTAAGACAATATCTCTGTCTTTTTAAATTAGTGGGAAGTAGAAAGATCCTTCTAGGGGCCATCCGAATCCAAAGGTGGGCCATTCTGTGGCACACAGAGTCTGCCAGGTCCAGCGTTTTACTAAAAAAGAAACATTCTGAGCCCTTAAGCGGACTTTGGTCCATAGATCAAGGGTCAGGGACAGAGGCATTGAAGTGATCTGTCCCATAATGAAAGATACACAAACAGTAAAAGCAACGACACAGGACACAGACAAGAGATAACAATAAAGACAGGCAATGGACGTCCAACACTGAGACCAAGACTGAGCAGGTGGCAAAACCCGATGGGCTGGCAATACCGAATCTGAAACAAAGTATCACTGAGTCGAGGAGACTATTATTCCTCGATTCCCGAGTCCTCTGTGGCGTCCCCCAGGGACTTGGCTTGTGGCTCTGTGACACGTCTGCCAGCCACCATCAAAGAGAGCTCACACACTTCATCGACAGCCATTTTGCCAAGCCCTAACCTGAAACCTGAAACCAGAAAGAGGTGCCTTACTTACCCTGAGAGTAGCCCATTGGGGTCTCTCGTTCACCACTGCTGGATTTCGGTGGAACCTCCATATATAAATATCGGAAGAGCATTGGGGGAAGAGACCACCAAGAGACTCTCTCATGCAAAAACAAAGGGTTTATTGGGGGTCCAGCATGCTGGGGCTCAGAGCTCATTTGAATAGAGCAGAGAACCCTGAGAACAGCTTAAGCAGAGCTTATATACTTTCCTTGAAGAGGGCAGGGAGGAAAGTTTATTGATGGGCCTGGGCGGGTGAGCAGTTTGCGTGCAACTGGGTGAGGGAGTACATTCTGAAGTTTGGCAGCTGGGGACAGCACATTCTGGGAAAAAGATTAGAAATCACTTCTCAAGATTTCAACAGTGTTTTATTAAGCATACAGAAAAACAGGAAGTGACAAGAATCTATTTTATTAACATTTCACTACCAACTATACTTTGCCAGATTTCCTAAAGTCTCTATTGATATCTGCATTCCTACATATTTTCCCCAGTTCATCATTGTGATTAATTCTTCACATGTGCTGACATTTACATTCACTCAATACCCGAAACCCTATAGCTAAAGAACTTTTGGTCCAAATCCTATACTCACTCTCCTTTATAAACATACCGACTATCTTCCTAATACTACTGACTATCCATTTTGACTGGAAGTTCTCTTTGAAAATCAATCATCCAAGTTACAAGGTCCTATGCTTAATACCCAATCAAGGGCCCAATGCCCTTCTGGGCTTCAAATCTTACCTAGATTTTTGTTTTCAGATTCATATATTTTACCTATATATTCTTGAAAATATCGCAGGTTCCCAATACCATTATTCATCCAGCAGAATGATTTCTATTCCAAATCAAACCTGTTATTAACCGTAACCATACACTGTTCCCTCAATCTAACTTTAGAGAAGAGCAAGGACAGAGTTGGTCTTAAAATACAGGAATTTAGGGGATCTTCCAACTGCTGAGAAACTCAAAGGTCTATGCGCAAATGATCCCTAGAGAAGTTGTAGGCACCTATGAAGGAACTGAGAGAGCAAAAGTCATCTTTCATTGCAAACAACCTGGTCAGCATGAAGGGATGTGTCTGAATCAGCCTCTCTCTTCTTTATGTAGAGAAGAAGGACCAAACGAGGCCTCTGTGGAGAGCTGTTCCCGGTTACCAATGTTTGATATACCATTCTAACTTGTGAAAGTGTCAAAGGAATTAGGGACAGCCTCCATTTCATGGGACCTTTGGAAGCAAATGTTAGGACAACGTGCTTGCCAAGGCATTGACCTCATTCAGTTCCTGAAGGAAGTGACCTCACCTCACATTCTTGGTGATGGAACTCTCTGAACGTGGGATCCAGGCATCCAGGCACACAAATCTAGTCCCAGGCCCAGTCCCAGTGGTCTCACTTCTTTTGATTTACCAAAGACAGAGTCAGTCTTTCTTGGTATCTACTGATGTGAGGATGGCCAAATGCCAGGAAAGCTCTGAAGAGTGGCCTTTCCTGAGTAAGCAGGAAGTGGCTCACCGTTGTCTCCTGACAACTTCACAGAGTTGGCCAAAGAAACCAGATCTGAGACAGAACAGGCCATTTGATGGGAACATAGTACGGCCCACCAGTCAGAGGTCACACCCGATAGTCAGAGACCTACTTTGGGAAAGGAGGTGAATTTGTGGGTGTGAGTGTGTGTTTGTGATTTTGTCTCATGTTCTGAGAATAGGTAGGAAAGGCAGTTTGTTTGGTTTGGAGTGGACGACTTCTAACAAGTGATTTGACAAGGCGAGTGTTTTTATGTCTGTGTATCCCACTGTGTCCATGGTTGTAGACATTAGAAAAGAGAATGCATCAAAGGATGTGTCCAGGCTAGTAGAAAGCTTACCAGAATTCTTTCTGCCCAATGTATGAAAGGAATGCGGCTTGCCTTATGGATGGGTAACACCTGCTATCTTCCTAAGTTCCTGTTTTCTTCCTGAATTCTCGCCACTCTCCAGAATAGGCTCATGATTTTGTGACCAAGTTATGTACCACCTCCAAGCTCTGTGACATGGCCATGTACTGGATAGCTGAAGGGAATGGCGAGCGTCTCAGAAAATTCAGATATCAGTGTGACCAGGAAAGTCTCAGTGGAGAAACACTGCTTTGGGCCGTTTGCTAACCTAATGTTCTGTTGCCCTGAATGTCAGGAAGGTCTTTGCCTCATGCCACCCCTTTGTGAAGCCTGAAGAAAACAGTTTTCAAATGGAAATGAATATGGATCACCTGTGGCTCTTTGCTTAATTGCTTTGAAAAGGGATGTGTCTGAATCAGCCTCTTGGCCCTGTGTGAGGTTGTGGCTTAGATACTCAGCACGTGGTGGATGTAAAGAGAGATCCCATGTGTGCATCCAAAACCAAAATGGCCAAAAAGCAGTCCTTGTGGATGAAGTCTGTCGCCTTCCTCTTTAAAGTTCTTGAACTCCATCAAGTGAGAATAGGGATCCTTTGGGTCAAATGGGTTCTTCAAAGACCTGCAGAGGAGCTTGTGTTTTCTCATGACTGCAAATCACATAAAAATATATACCTGACACTCAGTTTTCCACAAATTGGAGAAGCATAGAAGTATTAACGTCTAGCATATTTGATCACTCCTGTTTCACATGAAGGGTGTCCAGACCACCCTGAATTTACGCCAATGAGGGGCAAGGGAGTTATTTTGGACACTCTCTTGGACTCCGCCACTCATGGAAACCTTCAGCCAGAGGTTGTGATTAGTGTCTATATGGAAGAAGATGAGGGCCATATGGGAGGGTTTTGGTTTTAATTTTGGTCATTTGTGTCCGGTTGGAAGACATGACTGGGACCACCTGGGCTTGAACTCTGGTGTGATTCCCCTTAGAGACTGAATTCAGAGAAGTATTGCCATGAATTTTGTTGGGATTTTAGGAGTCCACCCATGAGAATCACCCTTGGAAACTGAGATCTAGGCCCAGGGTGGCTTTCCACAGAGCCCTGGGTATCTCAGCCAGAAGATCACATGATTTAATTCTGAAAGACTTGCCAGCCATTGTTGAGAGTCACAACACCCATGGACGTCACATTGTAGACCTCAATAGGCCTGGCTTCGTGTGACATTTTGGCCACTCTTTGGGAAGCCTTGCCTGTGAGAGTTCTACAGAGCATTCATTGAAATGAGCTTCCTCACCATTTAAAGGTTCCTGAATGAATTGAAACCCACAGTGCCTGCAACGTCATCCTTGAAAAATGCCTAGATAAATACCATGAAATTTTTGAAATTCCCATGACCAGGTGGCACTGGAGAAACTTTGAATGTCCTGTTGCTGATTGTAAATATGCAAGACAGTGCCTTGATTGAGTGGGTTTCATGAAAATGGTGTAGAACAGAGATGCCAGTATGTTGGAACCTGCTGAGTAGTGGGCCTAGAGCAGTGGTAGGCAGGTGTGTGATAAAAAATTTGTGGTGGGGCCATGTGGATCTGCCATTGGATCCCAAATGGCTTGTGACTTACATGGTGCAGCCAGCAAACCCTTCCATGTAAAGGCTTCTGGTTATATGGAGATGTTTCCGGGCAATGTTTAGAATCAGGTTACTATGGACATGGGGCCAAGCTATGTGGGATAGAAGCCTGGTTGGTGCATTCTCCTGCAGACCCTGACCAACCACACATGAAAGAATTGCCTCCAGAACTGTGTCCCAGTTGAACTTCTTTTATTTCATGAAGCAAATGCCAAAGTCCCAGTGCAGCAGCAAGAAACACCACGAAAAGTGGAGGATGACCAAATCGCTTCCCAGTCCACATGGGAATACCCTTAGCCCCCAGTGGCCACAGTTTACTTACAAAGAGAGAATTCAGCACTGCTGCCTCATGTTCATTGGAAAATAAGAAACCATGTCCTCCAGGTCACATAGATGCAGACACAGCTTTGATAGTCTCACTAAAAAGAAGCTAAAGCTCCTGACAACAACATATATTTCAAGTGCCCAAACTCAGAGGCAGTTTCTCAAGAAGTATTTAGGCCAGCAGAGCTCCATGTTTATGGAGTGTTTACCCTGTCCCATACTAGGGAAACTCCTCTACCACTTCCAAGGTTGTAAACTCCTGAGCATATATTATTCACAGATTTTATTACTCTTCTCCTCTAATTGTGTCTTACTTTGGGCGAAAAAAATGTCAAGGAATTGTTCTGGATGAGAGTGGGAAGATTTTGTTTAGCACATATTTGCATACACATTGGATTCATTTTTCTATTTTACATTTGAAATACTGAATCCTGACACTAACACATGCCCTGCTAGATTCTGAATACTAATCCTAATATAATGGAGAAAAATTACGGAAACAGAATAGAAATACAAGCAGTTCAGTGGAGGCATGTTGTATACTTGGACTTGCCTTTTGCATTATATAGGGTAGGAGTTATAAATCTAGTCAATTGTTTGTTGAAATAGTTTTCCATGTGCTTTTAAAGTTAACAAATATGTGAATTCCTGTCTCCCTTTCTCTGTATTCTATTCAGCACATGTATTTTTATATGCACATATAGAATCCTACCTGGTATCACACGTACATTCTTGTGAGTTACATGACTTGGCAGATACAAAGTGTGAGAAGAGATCACTCCTCTTAAACGCTGTTTGACCTGAAAATTCAACCTATGGGTGAGCTTCCTAGTTGAAAAAAGTTATACATAAATCCATATCCAGTAAAATGAATATTTTTGGATCTGTGGATGATTCATATTTCACGGTGTAATTCGATTGGCATATATATTGCTAATTTTTAAAATCTGTGTGTGGATATATATATATATATATATATATATATATATATATATATATATTCTCTCCAGATATTTCAAAATATTTAATATATGTGTCTTATTATACACTCCCTAAATTCATTCATGATTATGTATGTGGATTTATAATCAACTTTTCACAAGATTATTCTCAGAAATATTCATTCTCCTGATATACGTATTTTTTTCCTAGTATTGAAAACTAACTTCAGTGAATGGTGCATATAAATCCTAATATTTCTACAGTAACTGATCCATTTTCACATCAATGCAAGTAGATTCCTATGGGACATGATAAGTATTTTGAAGTTCATTTTTATTGAAAACTAGTACATTACTATTTCTTCAGTTTATGCACATTATTGGATATATATTTCATCCACAAGTTCACAAATTTATAGGCATTTATTTCACTTTCAATCACTTTCTGCTTCAGAAAACACGTGTTCCGCCATGTTTCAAACTCGTCTTTTCATGAGACTTCTTTCCAAACACATTATTTTTGATTTCCATAATCACTTTTGAAGCAAAACTCACTCACTCTTCATGATAAACCATAACCCTAGGATTACAATTAGACGTATAACTAGTTGTTATGAATGATTATATATCAATATATGATTTCTTATGTATTTTCAGATATCAATTCAATACATTATTTAAAGTGGAACCAGTTATATTATTTATTAACTGTATGGTCTATTCATGCATTATCTCTATATTCATAGACACAGGGTACACCTATTTTTACCCTCAATACTAATTTATACGTTTTCAAAATATTCCTCAAAAAATGGTGGAAGAATTACTCATGTCACCTGATCTATATATACATTTTATCACAGTAATATTCTGGACAAAAAAATCAAAGGTCACCCTTAAGGTTGTACCAGAGCCTAAATGGAAAGTGAGCATGGATTACTAAAACCTTCCATGTCCAGGTGGCCTAATGCTCTCAAATGTCAATCTTATTGGTGACTACATTTTTGTTTCTTTCTAAGATTATATATTCAACCTCAAGCCTGTTGAAAATGTCTAATCCTATCACTCACTTTATACTTTGCCTGATTTAGTAATGTCTCTATTTATATCTATTTTCCTACATATTTTCCCCTGTTCATCATTGTGACTGACTCTTCACTTGTGCTGACATTTACATTCACTGTCTACCTGAAACCCTATTGCTTAAGAACTTTTGGTCTAAATCCTATTCTCACTCTTCTTTGTAAACCTACTGACTATCTTTCTAATCCTACCGACAATCCCTTTTTGAGTGGGTGTTCTATTCGACATTCAATCATCCAAGGTACAAGCTCCTATGCCATTGTATATAGATTTATCTGAGACATTTTTGCAGAAAATAATTCAAAGCTAAGTGTGCCAATTAAGGGCCCAATGCCCTTCTGGACTTCATATCTTCCCTAGATTTCTGTTTTTATACTTATATTTCACCTATATATTCTTGTAAGTATCATAGTTTCCCAATACCATTATTCGTCATGCAGAAGGATTCCTAACCCCAAATTGAACATGTTACTAACCCAAACCATACACTGTTCTCTCAATCGAACTTTACAGAACAGCAGGGACAGGGTTGCTCTTAAAATACAGGAATGTAGGGCATGTTCCTCCTGTTGAGAACATCAAAGGTCCATGCAGAAACGATCCCTTGAGAAGATGTAGGCAGCTACGAAAGACCTGAGAGAGAAAAGTCATCTTCAATGGCAAACAACCTTGTCAGCATGAATGGATGTGTATGAATCAGCCTCTCTCTTCTTAATGTAGAGAAGATGGACCAAAACAGTCCTAGGTGGAGAGCTGTTCCCGGGTGCCCATGGTTTATATACCATTCTAACTTGTGAAAGTGTCACAGGAAGTAGGGGCAGCCTCCATCTCATGGGACTCTTGAAAGCAACTGTTAGGACAAAGTGGTTGTCAAGGCAATGACCTCATTCAGTTCCTGAAGAAGTGATCTACCTCACTTCCTTGGTGATGGAACTCTCTTAACTTGGGATCCAGGAAGCCAGGCACCCGGAGCCAGTCCAGTCCCAGACCCAGTAGGCTCACTTGTTTGAATTTACCAAGGAGAGTGTCAGTCTTTCTTGGTACCTACATATGTGAGGATGGCCAAATACCAGGAGAGCTCTGAATAGGGGCCTTTCCTGAGAAAGTAGGTAGTGGTTCACCGCAGGCTCTTGACAACTTCACAGAGTTGGCCAAGGAGACCAGATCTGAGATAGGACAGGCCATTTTGGGGGAACATAGTATGGCCCACCACTCAGAGGAAACTCCGGATAGTCACAGAGTTACATGGGGGAAGGAGGTGTCTTTGTGGGGTGGGTGTGATTTTGTGGTTTTGTCTCATGATCTGATAATAGGTAGGAAAGACGGTTTGTTTGATTTGGAGTGGTCTTCTTCTAGTAAGTCGTTGGACAAGGCAAGTGTTTCTATTTCTGTGTATCCCACTGTGTCCGTGGTTGTAGACATTAGAAAATAGAATGCAACAATTGATATGTCCTGTATAGTAGAAAGATTCCCGGCATTCATCCTGCCCAATTTATGAATGGACTGCAGCTTGCCTTATCCATGGGCAACACCTGCTACCTTCCTAAGTTCCTGTTTCTTCCAGAATTCTCACCACTCTCCAGAATAGTCTCATGGTTTTGTGTCCAAAATATGTACCACCTCCAAGCTCTGTGACATTGCCATGTCCTGGATAGCTGAAGGGAATGGCGAGCATCTCAGAAAACTCAGATATCAGTGTGACCAAGAAAGTCTCAGTGGAGAAACCATGCTTTCGGCCTTTTGCTTATCAATTGTTCTGTTTCCCTGAATGTCAGGAAGGTCTTTGCCTCAGGCCACCCCTTTGTGAAGCCTGAAGAAAACAGTTTTCAAATGGAAATGAATAGGCATCACCTGTGGCTCTTTGCTTAATTGCTTTGGAAAGGGATGTGTCTGAATCAGCCTCTTGGCCCTGTGTGAGGTTGTGGCTTAGATTCTCAGCACCTGATGGATGTAAAGAGAGATCCCATGTGTGCATCCAAAACCAAAATGGCCAAAAGAGCAATTATTGTGAATGAAGTCTCTCGCATTCATTTGTAAGGTTCCTGACCGCCATCAAGTGAGAATACGGATCCTTTGGTTCAAATGAGTTATGCACAGCCCTGCAGAGGCTAACCCATAGGTTTTTGGGTTTTCTCATGGCTCCAAATCATATAAAGAATCTATGCCTGACAGTCAGTAGGCCTCAAATTGGAGATGCAGAGCAGTATTAACAGCTGGCCTATCTGATCACTCCTGGTTCACCGGATGGGTGTCCAGGCCACCTCTACTTTAGGCAAATGAGGGGCAAGGGAGCTTATTTTTGACACTGTCTTGGGCTGCACCCCTCATGAAAAACTCCAGCCAGAGGTTATGATAAGTGTCTATATGGAAGAAGATGAGGGCCATGTGGGAGTGTTTGGTTTTAATTGTGGTCATTTGTTTGGCGGTTGGAAGAGATAACTGGATCCACCTGGGCTTGAATTCTGGAATGATTCCTCTTAGAGACTGAGTTCTGGAATTTACCTCAAAGAAGTATTGCCATGAAATGTGTTGGGATTTTAGGAGGCCACGCATGAGATGCGCCCTTGAAAACTGAGATCGAGGGCCAGGGTGTCTTTCCACAGTGCAGTGAGAATCTCAGCCAGGATATCACATGATTTTATTTTGAAAGACTTGGCAGCCATAATTGAGAGTCTAAACACAAATGGAACTCATATTGTAGACCTCAATGATCCTGGCTTCATGTGACCTTTTGGCCACTTTTTGGGAAGCCTTGCCTGTGAGATTTCTCCAGAGATTTCATTTAAATGAGCTTCCTCACCACATAATGGTTCCTGCATTAATTGAAACGCACAGTGACTCCAACTTCATCCTTCAAAAATGGTTAAATAAATACTATCAAATTTCTGAAATTCCCATTACCAGGTGGCACTGGAGAACCTTTGGATATCCTGTTGCTGAACATGAGTGAAATAATTCCCCACGCAATGACACTTCACCGGGAGAATTCCAAATTTATTGCTAAAAGCTGTGTGCTTATATAGAACTAAGGGGGAGATGGTATGGCTTACATAAATGGCAGCAACCCGTTTATTGACAAGTTCTTTCAAATATCAGCTCCAGAGCCCAGGAATTAGTTCTCATTGGTGCTAAGGTTCCCCACAAGCGAGATTTGAAATTGGCGCTGGCGGGAGAGTTCACAAGGGCGGGAACTTTTTGCGCCACTGCAGAAATGAAGAAGGTAGGAAGAAGAAGTCCTTAGGCGCCATGTTGGGGTTTTTCTCTGGGGTATGGCTGCCATTTATTCTTTTCCCAACATTCCACCCTTTTTGTTTTCTTAGGAAGTGGGGTGTCGTTTGTCAGATCTGGCTGCTTCCTGCTGTGTGGGGGTGGTGTGGGGCCTAGAAAGAGAAGTGGAGGAATGCTCAGTGGGTAGGTATGGGGATATCATGGCAGCCAGAAATAAAACCCAGTGGCTATAGACAGCTATTTTCATAGGGGTGAAGTCAATGAATGTTCCCTGAAGCCAAAGATGTCGATGGCATGGAACCAGTCCTGGATGGAAGAGATTGTTGGTATCAGCCACTGGTCCTGTAACAGAGACTCAAGGAAATACTGGAAGCGTTGCCTGGACATGGTGTCGCCAGCACCTGAAGAAGATCAGAGCGAATAAAAACAGAATGAAGATAAAAATTAAAGCAAATGTCAATTTTTGGCAGAAGTTCCATGTGGGGGGACTGACATAGAAGAGGCCAAGAACCATGAGAAAGCTTAGAAGGTGGTAAAGACTATGAATCCAGGATGGCAGATTAAGAGGTTCTCCGAGCTCGTTGTCTCCCGCTGTCTAATACCCGTTGCATTCCATCGTGCCTGGTAGTGAGCTTCATCACTGAGTGAACTGTTCTCTTGGAGATGTTGGGGATTCATCGGTCATCAGAGGCTGGTAGTGACTAATCAAAAGCTGGTTGAAAGTTTGATTAGGAATTTTATGCAGTTGGGTTTGAAGGCACTTCATTATGCAGAGCAAGAGAGCACAAAAAAGGAGCATCCAAATAAGGGGATCCAAGATATGTAGTAAGTACATGGCAAGATAGGATTGGAAGAACCCCGTTATGGGATTGGAGGAGGTAGGTTTGAGCAATTGGGTCGATAATTCCTGCAATTTAACAACATTTTTTTTATTAGCCCAGATTCATTAACATAATAGCAAAATTCCTCTCTGAGGAATAGGCATGTAACCCCTTTTTCTGCAGTGAGAAGATCAATTGCCCTTTGGTTCTGTAAAGCCACTTGTGCCAATGAAGTAACCTGCCGCTGCAAGGAACCCAGAGACTCAGCCATGGTATTGAGTGTTTCCTGCAGTTTTTGTTGAAGGTCATTGGATCCCATAGAGCATGACCTATAGCTCCACCAGAGAGTCCGAGAACTGTTACTGAGGTTGTTAAAATGAGGCCTACCAGAACCGGCAGAAAGACTACGCTACGGGTGCGGGAAGGTAGGGCCAACTTTCAGAATTCGGTGGGAGTATACAAAGATAGCTGAGGAACTACAGTAACCAAGAAACAGGCGCCAGAGACATTGATGGTTGAGGTACTTAAAGAACCATTACACCAGAGGAAATGTCCAGGTTGCATAAACACAGGGCTCTATGGGGTGCTGTAGCTCAAGGAACAAATGGGTAAAGGATTCATTATTGGCAGGTGGAAACAGATGAAAGGAAATAAAGTATTGGTGGAATAACTTTCCCACAGTGGGATACGTGTCACATGTAGGGGTTGTCCTTTTTAGAGAAAATGTAGGGTTTTGCTGGAATATTTCCTGCCGCTAATGGGACTGCTGCTAGAAGTGGACGACTAAGTGAAGCACAGAGAAAGCACTGAGAAGTAGGCACAGAAAGAGGGGTGGAGTTTAATAATCAAAAAGTTTGGTGTAGCAAATTGAGCCATGTGGGAGGGGGACCTGAGAGGGTTGAAGGCTCTGAATCCTCTTTGGATGAGCTATGGATATGATCTCAAAGTTTTGATTCTGAGTCCTTAATGTGTTCGACTACCTGGATGGTTGCCTTAGGTTGCATAATCAGGGTGCGGCCAATAGTCATCCACCCTGTGAGTCTGACTGAGGTTGGCCGAGCATAGACAGCAAACTCAACATAGCCCCATCGTTTGGCCTTGGGGTCAGGTTTATCTAAAGTATACCATCCATTGTTACTGGATGAAGAGCCTTTATGCCACTTTATGTAACTAGAAGTCCACCCTTCAGGGTAACCAAATGAGTGGTAAGAATAGCTACCACGTTCATCATGGAACATGCATGACCAATAGGGGCACCCATTATATATCTCAGGCCACCAATGACAATAGTCTTTTGTTTGATCAAAAAGGAAGCAAATGAAAGGCCAGTTCCAGCTACCAGGGACGAAGGTCCTTGAAGGTGACAATTTTAGGGAAATAGAGGTGCAGTTGTGGATGAAGCAAGTAGTTGCATCCACTGCGCAGACCTTCTGCATGCCATGTTCTGAGTATCGTTCACGAAAAGTGAATAAATGCATGGTAGGTGAGGAGGGTAAAGACCACTCCTGACAGAACACAGAAAATAAGCAGAGCACAAAAAACAAGCAGTTAGAGAAGACTAGGGTGTTGGGAGAGCTCATTGTGCCTTCTTTAAGAGGAATTGGGCTGCAAGGAAAACCGTGTGAGCCACAACTAAAATGGGTGAGATGGGTGTGGAGAGCAGGAGTAAAGGGGAGGTTCAGTAGGTGATTCTTGGAGTTCCTCTGGGGTGGCCCTGTCTTCAGCAGGTGGGGCCTCCTGGTGATGTGGCTTCAACCTAGACATGTGAATCCAGGGAGTGAGACAGTTGTCTGGTAAGGAGAGTTTGGCGGCGGTAAGGGTAAAGAGAATGACAGGATAGGGGCCTTCCCATTTTGCGGCAAGAGTCCCTTTTTCCTCTGGGGTATTATAATAGACTAGACTAACAGGTGTTAAGGGAGGAGTGTTTGGAGAGGAGACTGGGTCCGGAAGAAGCATCTGTGGATGATATATATTTACTGATGAATTTCGATTGGCATTTATATTGGTACTTTTTAAAGTCTGTGAGTGTTGTGTGTGTGTGTGTGTGTGTGTGTGTGTGTGTATAGATATAGATATAGATATACTCTCCAAAGTTTTCCAAATATGAAATATATGTGTCTAGTATACACTCTCTAAATTCATTCATGTTCATGTATGTGGATTTATAATCCACTTTTCAGAAGATTATAATCAGAAATATTCATCCACCTGAAATACATATTTGTTTCCTAGTACTGAATACTAACTTCAGTGAAGGGTGCATACAAATCCTAATTATTCTACAGTATCTGACCCAGTCTAACATCAATGCAAGTAGACTCCTATGGGACATGATATGTAATTTGTCATTCATTTGTATTCGACACTGGTACATTATTGTTTCTTCAGTTTTTGCACATCATAGGATATACATTTCATCCACAAGTTCACAAATTAATAGGCATTTGTTTCAACATTAATCACTTCTTGCTTCAGAACACATGTATTGTCAGGGTTTCTTGACTAGTCTTTTCATGAGACTTCTTTCCAAACACATTATTTTGAATTTCCATAATCATTTTGAAGCAAAACTCACACACTCTTCATGATAAACCAAAACACTAATATTTCCATTAGATATATAACTGGTAGGAATGAATGATTGTATATCAATATACAATTTCCTTTTATTTTTCAGATATCAGTTCAATTCATTATTTAAAGTTCAAAAAAGTTATATTATTTATTCACAGTATGGTCTATTCGTGGTTTTTCTCTATGTTCATAGAAACAGGGTACACCTATTTGTACCCCCGATTCTAATTTTACATCTTCAATACATTGCTCCCAGAAATGGTGAAAGAAATACTCATGTCACCTCGTTATCACAGCAATATTCTGGACAAAAAATGGAAAGGTCACACTTATGATTGTACCAAAGCCTAAATGGAAAGTGAACATGGATTTCAAAAACATCCATGTCCAGGTTGCCTAATGCTGTCAATTGTCAATCCTATTGGTGACTACATATTTGTTTTTTCCTAATTTATATATTGAAACTCAACCCTGTTGAAAATGTCTAATTCTATCCCTCACTTTATACTTTGCCTGATTTCGTAATGTTTCCATTGATATCTGCTTTTCTACATATTTTCCCCAGTTCAACATAGTGTCTGACTCTTCATATGTGCTGACATTTACATTCACTCAACAACCGAAAGTCTATTGCTAAAGAACTTTTGGTCCAAATCCTATACTCACTCGTCTTCCTAAACCTCCCGACTATCTTCCTAATCCTACTGAATATCCCTTTTTGACTGGATGTTCTCTTCTAAATTCAATCATCCAATGTACAAGGTCCTATGCCATTGTATATCAAATTATCTGAGACATCTTTGCAGAACATAATTCAAAGCTAAGTATCCCAATCAAGGGCAAAACCCTCTGGGCTTCAAATCATACCTAGATTTCTGTTTTCCTACTTATATTTCACCTCTATATTTTTGTAAATATTGCAGGTTCCCAATCCCATTATTCATCGCACAGAATCATTCATCACCAAATCAAACCTGTTTTTAACCCCAGGTATACACTGTTCCCTCAAACATTTTACAGAAGAGCAGGGACAGAGGGGTTCTTACAACACAGGAAAGTTGGGGATCTTCCACCAGATGAGAACCTCAAATGTCCATGCACAAATGATACATGGAGAAGTTGTAGGCAGGTATGAAGCACCTGAGAGAGCAAAAGTCATCTTCCATGGCAAACAACCTGGTCAGGATGAAGGGATGTGTCTGAATCTGCCTCTCTCTTCTTATTGTAGACAAGGTGGAACAATCCAGGCCTGAGTGGAGAGCTGTTCCCGGGTGCCAATGGTTGATATACATTCTACCTTATGAAAGTGTCACAGGAAGTAGGGGAAACCTCCATCTTATGTAACCCTTGGAAGCAACTGTTAGGACAAAGTGGTTGCCAAGGCAGTGACCTCATTCAGTTCCAAATAATGTGACATACCTCATTTCCTTGGTGATGGAACTCTCTGAACTTGGTATCCAAGAAGCCAGGCACCCAGAGGCAGTCCCAGTCCCAGGCCCAGTGGGCTCACTTGTTTGGATTTACCAAGGACAGAGTCAGTTTCCTTGGTACCTAATGATGTGAGGATGGCCAAATGCCAGGAGAGCTCTGAAGATGGACCTTTCCTGAGAAAACAGGTAGTGGCTAACCACTTTTTCCTGACTTCTTCACAGAGTTGGTCAAGGAAACAAGATCTGAGAGAAGACAGGCCATTTCGGGGGAACATAGTATGGCCCACCAGTCAGAGGACACTCCGGATAGTCACAGACCTACTTGGGGGAAGGAGGTGCCTTTGTGGGAGTGGGTGTGGGTTTGTTGTTTTGTCTCATGTTCTGAGAATAGTCCGAAAAGGCGGTTTGTTTGGTTTGGAGCAGACAGTTTCTAGTAAGTCATTTGACAAGGCGAGTGTTTCTGTTTATGTGTATCCCACTGTGTCCGTTGTTGTAGACATTAGAAAAGAGAATGCATTAATGGATGTGTCCTGTCTAGTATAAATCTTCCCTATAATTCATCCTGCCCAATATATGAATGGACTGCAGCTTGTCTTATCGATGTGCAACAACTGCTATCTTTCTAAGTTGTTGTTTTCTTCCTGAATTCTGGCCACTCTCCAGAATGGGCTCAGGGATTTGTGTCCAAAATATGTACCACCTCCAAGCTCTGTGACATGGCCATGTAAAGGATAGTTGAAGAGAATGGCGAGCATCTCAGAAAACTCAGATATCAGTGTGACCAGTAAAGTCTCAGTGCAGAAACACTGCCTTGGGCTTTTTGCTTACTTATTGTTGTGTTGCACTGAATGTCAGGAAGGTCTTTGCATCAGGCCACCCCTTTGTGAAGCCTGAAGAAAACAGTTTTCAAATGGAAATGAATGGGCCTCACCTGTGGCTCTTTGCTTAATTGTTTTGGAAAGGGATGTGTCTTTATCAGCCTCTTGGACCTGTGTGTGGCTGTGACTTAGATTCTCAGCACCTGATGCATCTTAAGAATGATCCCATGTGAGCTTCCAAAACTAAATGGCAAAAAATATCATTCATTGTGGATGAAGACTCTTGCCTTCCTCTGTTAGGTTCCTGCACTCCAACAAATATGAATAGGGATTCTCTGAGTCAAATGAGTTCTTCAAAGCCCTGCAGAGGTGCTTGTGTTTTCGCATGACTCTAAATCACCTAAAGAATCGATACCTAAAATCAGTAGCGATCAAATTGGAGAAACATAGAAGTATTAATGGCAGGCTTATTTGTTCACTCCTGGTTCACAGCAACGGTGTCCAGGCTACCCTGACTTTAGGGAAATGAGGGGCAAACGAGCTGATTTTGGACACTGTCTTGGGCTGCACCCCTCATGGAAACCTCCAGCCAGAGTTTAAGATGATTGACTATATGGAAAAAGGTGAGGGCCATGTGGGAGTGTTTTGGTTTTAATGTTGTTCATTTGTGTGGCATTGGAAAAAATGACTGGGTCCACGTGGGCTTGAACTCTGGTGTGATTCCCCTTAGACACTGGGTTTTGGAACTGAACTCAGAGAAGCATTGCCATGAATTTTGTTGGGATTTTAAGAGGCCACGCATGAAAGTCGCTCTTGAAAACTGAGACCTAGGCCCCGGGTAGATTTCCACTGAGGCCTGGGAATCTCAGCAAGGATATCACATGATTTTATTCTTAAAGAAATGGCAGCCATAATTGAGAGTCAAAACACACATGGACCTCACATTGTTGACCTCAATTGGCCTGGCCTAATGTGACGTTTTGTCCATTCTTTGGGAAGCCTTGCCTGTGACAGTTCTCCAGATATTTCATTGAAATGAGCTTCCTCACCATTTAATGTTTGCCTAATGAATGAATACCCACAGTGCCTCCAACTTCATGCTTGAAAAATGGCTAGATAAATACCATAAAATTTTTGAAATTCCTATGACCAGGTGGCACTGGAGAAACATTGGATGTCCTGTTGCTGATCATGAGTATACCAGACAGTGCCTTGATTTACTGAGTTTCATGAAAATGGTGTAGAACAGAGATGCCAGTAAGTTGGAGCCTGCTGAGTAGTGGGTCTAGAGCAGTGGTGGGGAGGCGTTTGATAAAACATCCGTGGTAGGACCATGTGCATCTACCATTGGATTCCAAATGGCTTGTAACTGACATGGTGCTGCCAGCAGACCCTTATATGTAAAGGCATCTTGTTATATGGAGAGTTTTAAGAGGAAAATTAAGAATCAGGTTGATATGGACAAGGGGGCAATGGGGCAAGCTGTGAGAGATAGAAGCCTAGTTGGTGCATTCTCTTGCAGACCCTGACCCACCACACGTGACAGAACTCCCTCCAGCACTGTGTCCCAGTTTAGCTGCTAGTATTTCGTGAAACAAATACCAAACTCACAGTGCAGCAGCCTAAACACCACAAAAAGTGGAGGAGGACCAAATGGCTTCACAGTCCACACGGGGAGACGGGGAGACACTTCGTCCCCAGTGGCCTCAGTTTACCTATAAAGAGAGGATTCAGCACTGCTTCATCTTGTTCATTGGAAAATAAGAAACCATGTCCTCCAGGTCATATAGATGCAGACCCAGCTTTGATGGTCTCACTACAAAGGAAGTAAAATCTCATGAAAACAACATATATTTCAAATGCGGAAGCTCAGAGGCAGTTTCTCAAAAAGTTTTTAGGCCAGCAGAGCTCCATGTTTGTGGAGTGTTTACCATGTCCCTTACTTTTGGAAACTCCTAAACCACCTCCAAGGTTGTGAACTCCTGAGCATTTTCCATTCCAGATATGTATTCACTGATTGTGTAACTCTTCTCCTCTAATTGTGTCTTACTTGGGGTGAAGGTAATGTCAAGGCATTGTTTTGGATGAGAGCGGGAGGATATTTGTGCAGCATATATTTACATACACATTGGATTCATTTTCCAATTTTTCATTCGAAGTACTGAATCCCTGACACTAACCCATACCTAGTAGACTCAGACTATTCATCCTAATATAATGGGGAAAATTAACCAAACACAATAGAAATACAAGCACTTCAGAGGAGACATGTTCTATAGTTGGACTTGACATTTGCATTATATAAGGTAGGAGTTATACATCTAGTCAAATTTTAATTGAAATATTCTCCATGTGTTTTTAAACTTAACAAATATGTGAATACTTGTTTCCAATTTCTGTAGCCTATTCACACATGTATATTTATATGCATATATAGAATCCTACCAGGTATCACACGTACATTTTTGTAAGGTGGATGTCTTGGCAGATACAAATTGTGAGAAGAGTTCACTCCTCCTAAATGCTGTTGGAAATGAAAATTCAACCTATAAGAGAGCGTCCTAGAAGAACAACATTATACATAAACTCATGTTCAGTAACATAAATATTTTTGCATCTGTGGATGATATATATTTACTGATGAATTTCGATTGGCATTTATATTGGTACTTTTTAATGTCTGTGAGTGTTGTGTGTGTGTGTGTGTGTGTGTGTGTGTGTGTGTGTGTGTGTGTATAGATATAGATATAGATATACTCTCCAAAGTTTTCCAAATATGAAATATATGTGTCTAGTATACACTCTCTAAATTCATTCATGTTCATGTATGTGGATTTATAATCCACTTTTCAGAAGATTATAATCAGAAATATTCATCCACCTGAAATACATATTTGTTTCCTAGTACTGACTACTAACTTCAGTGAAGGGTGCATACAAATCCTAATTATTCTACAGTATCTGACCCAGTCTAACATCAATGCAAGTAGACTCCTATGGGACATGATATGTAATTTGTCATTCATTTGTATTCGACACTGGT
>NW_027516597.1:0-56380 GCF_048772815.1 Callospermophilus lateralis | reverse complement strand
GCTACTGTAGACGAACGCTTCAACCTAGAAGAACAAAATTGGTGAGCCAAGTGGGATGTGTACTGATCATTAGCACCAAGTATCATCAAGATTGGGTGATAAAATATTTGCTGGTATTTCGGAAACTCGTAATTTCTTAGAAGCTTGGCAACCCCTCTCAATGAAAGTGCTTTTCCACAGTCTGTGCCTAGGGCTACTTGAAGAGGAAGCAAACCATAGAGACAAAACTGAGAACTCCTTTATTTTGTCAAGTTTCAAAGAGCTACTACAAACCATGTTGGATTTAGAGTTCCAAATTCATCTATGTATATAGGACAGAACAGAGGGAAACCTAAATATAAAAACTGCTACTGTAGACGAACGCTTCAACCTAAATGAACAAAATTTGGTGAGCCAAGTGGGATTTGTGTACTGATCATTACCACCAAGTATCATCAAGATTGGGTCAAAAAATATTTGCTGGTATTTCGGAAACTCGTTATTTCTTAGAAGCTTGGAGACCCCTCTCAATGAAAGTGCTTTTCCACAGTCTGTGCCTAGGGCTACTTGAAGAGGAAAGAAACCATAGAGACAAAACTGAGAACTCCTTTATTGTGTCAAGTTTCAAGGAGCTACTACAAACCATGTTGGATTTAGAGTTCCAAATTCATCTATGTATATAGGAGAGAACAAGGGAAACCTAAATATAAAAACTGCTACTGTAGACGAACGCTTCAACCTAGAAGAACAAAATTTGGTGAGCCAAGTGGGATTTGAGTACTGATCATTAGCACCAAGTATCATCAAGATTGGGTGAAAAAATATTTGCTGGTATTTCTAAACTCGTTATTTCTTAGAAGCTTGGCAACTCCTCTCAATGAAAGTGCTTTTCCACAGTCTGTGCCTAGGGCTACTTGAAGAGGAAACAAACCATAGAGACAAATCTGAGAACTCCTTTATTATGTCAAGATTCAAAGAGCTACTACAAACCATGTTGGATTTAGAGTTCCAAATTCATCTATCTATATAGGAGAGAACAGAGGGAAACTTAAATATAAAAACTGCTACTGTAGACGAACGCGTCAACCTAGAAGAACAAAATTTGGTAAGCCAAGTGGGATTTGTGTACTGATCATTACCACCAAGTATCATCAAGATTGGGTGAAAAAATATTTGCTAGTATTTCGGAAACTCGTTATTGCTTAGAAGCTTGGCAACCCCTTCAATGAAAGTGCTATTCCACAGTCTGTGCCCCAGGGCTACTTGAAGAGGAAACAAACCATAGAGGCAAATCTGAGAACTCCTTTATTTTCTGAAGTTTCAAAGAGCTACTACAAAGCATGTTGGATTTAGAGTTCCAAATTCATCTATCTATGTTGGAGAGAACAGAGGGAAACCTAAATATAAAAACTGCTACTGTAGACGAACGCTTCAACCTAGAAGAACAAAATTTGGTGAGCCAAGTGGGATGTGTACTGATCATTAGCACCAAGTATCATCAAGATTGGGTGAAAAAATATTTGCTGGTATTTCGGAAACTCGTAATTTCTTAGAAGCTTGGCAACCCCTCTCAGTGAAAGTGCTTTTCCACAGTCTGTGCCTAGGGCTACTTGAAGAGGAAACAAACCATAGAGACAAAACTGAGAACTCCTTTATTTTGTCAAGTTTCAAAGAGCTACTACAAACCATGTTGGATTTAGAGTTCCAAATTCATCTATTTATATAGGACAGAACAGAGGGAAACCTAAATATAAAAACTGCTACTGTAGACGAACGCTTCAACCTAAAAGAACAAAATTTGGTGAGCCAATTGGGATTTGTGTACTGATCATTACCACCAAGTATCATCAAGATTGGGTCAAAAATATTTGCTGGTATTTCGGAAACTCGTTATTTCTTAGAAGCTTGGCAACCCCTCTCAATGAAAGTGCCTTTCCACAGTCTGTGCCTAGGGCTACTTGAAGAGGAAACAAAGCATAGAGAAAAAACTGAGAACTCCTTTATTTTGTCAAGTTTCAAAGAGCTACTAAAAACATGTTGGATTTAGAGTTCCAAATTCATCTATCTGTATAGGAGAGAACAGAGGGAAACCTAAATATAAAAACTGCTACTGTACACGAACGCTTCAACCTAGAAGAACTAAATTTGGTGAGCCAAGTGGGATATGTGTACAGATCATTAGCAACAAGTATTATCAAGATTGGGTGAAAAAATATTTGCTGGTATTTCTGAAACTCGTTATTTCTTAGAAGCTTTGGCAACCCCTCTCAATGAAAGTGCTTTTCCACAGTCTGTGCCTAGGGCTACTTGAAGAGGGAACAAACCATAGAGACAAATCTGAGAACTCCTTTATTATGTCAAGATTCAAAGAGCTACTACAAACCATGTTGGATTTAGAGTTCCAAATTCATCTATCTATATAGGAGATAACAGAGGGAAACTTAAATATAAAAACTGCTACTGTACACGAACGCGTCAACCTAGAAGAACAAAATTTGGTAAGCCAAGTGGGATTTGTGTACTGATCATTACCACCAAGTATCATCAAGATTGGGTGAAAAAATATTTGCTAGTATTTCGGAAACTCGTTATTGCTTAGAAGCTTGGCAACCCCTTCAATGAAAGTGCTATTCCACAGTCTGTGCCTAGGGCTACTTGAAGAGGAAACAAACCATAGAGACAAAACTGAGAACTCCTTTATTTTGTCAAGTTTCAAAGAGCTACTACAAACCATGTTGGATTTAGAGTTCCAAATTCATCTATGTATATAGGACAGAACAGAGGGAAACCTAAATATAAAAACTGCTACTGTAGACGAACGATTCAACCTAAAAGAACAAAATTTGTTGAGCCAAGTGGGATTTGTGTACTGATCATTACCACCAAGTATCATCAAGATTGGGTCAAAAAATATTTGCTGGTATTTCGGAAACTCGTTATTTCTTAGAAGCTGGCAACCCCTCTCAATGAAAGTGCCTTTCCACAGTCTGTGCCTAGGGCTACTTGAAGAGGAAACAAAGCATAGAGACAAAACTGAGAACTCCTTTATTTTGTCAAGTTTCAAAGAGCTACTAAAAACCATGTTGGATTTAGAGTTCCAAATTCATCTATCTATATAGGAGAGAACAGAGGGAAACCTAAATATAAAAACTGCTACTGTACACTAACGCTTCAATCTAGAAGAACTAAATTTTGGTGAGCCAAGTGGGATTTGTGTACTGATCATTTCCACCAAGTATCAACAAGATTGTGTGAAAAAATATTTGCTGGTATTTCGGAAACGCGTTATTTCTTAGAAGCTTGGCAACCCATCTCAATGAAAGTGCTTCCACAGTCTGTGCCTAGGGCTACTTGAAGTGGAAACAATCCATAGAGACAAAACTGAGAACTCCTTTATTTTGTCAAGTTTCAAAGAGCTACTACAAACCATGTTGGATTTAGAGTTCCAAATTCATCTATCTGTATAGGAGAGAACAGAGGGAAACCTAAATATAAAAACTGCTACTGAACGAATGATTCAACCTAGAAGAACTAAATTTGGTGAGCCAAGTGGGATATGTGTACTGATCATTAGCAACAAGTATCATCAAGATTGGTTGAAAAAATATTTGCTGATATTTCTGAAACTCGTTATTTCTTAGAAGCTTGACAACCCCTCTCAATGAAAGTGCTTTTCCACAGTCTGTGCCTAGGGCTACTTGAAGAGGAAACAAACCATAGAGACAAATCTGAGAACTCCTTTATTATGTCAAGATTCAAAGAGCTACTACAAACCATGTTGGATTTAGAGTTCCAAATTCATCTATCTATATAGGAGAGAACAGAGGAAAACTTAAATATAAAAACTGCTACTGTAGACGAACGCGTCAACCTAGAAGAACAAAATTTGGTAAGCCAAGTGGGATTTGTGTACTGATCATTACCACCAAGTATCATCAAGATTGGGTGAAAAATATTTGCTAGTATTTCGGAAACTCGTTATTGCTTAGAAGCTTGGCAACCCCTTCAATGAAAGTGCTATTCCACAGTCTGTGCCCAGGGCTACTTGAAGAGGAAACAAACCATAGAGGCAAATCTGAGAACTCCTTTATTTTGTAAAGTTTCAAAGAGCTACTACAAACCATGTTAGATTTAGAGTTCCAAATTCATCTATCTATATTGGAGAGAACAGAGGGAAACCTAAATATAAAAACTGCTACTGTAGACGAACGCTTCAACCTAGAAGAACAAAATTTGGTGAGCCAAGTGGGATGTGTACTGATCATTAGCACCAAGTATCATCAAGATTGGGTGAAAAAATATTTGCTGGTATTTCGGAAACTCGTAATTTCTTAGAAGCTTGGAACCCCTCTCAATGAAAGTGCTTTTCCACAGTCTGTGCCTAGGGCTACTTGAAGAGGAAGCAAACCATAGAGACAAAACTGAGAACTCCTTTATTTTGTCAAGTTTCAAAGAGCTACTACAAACCATGTTGGATTTAGAGTTCCAAATTCATCTATCTATATAGGAGAGAACAGAGAGAAACCTAAATATAAAAACTGCTAATGTAGACGAACGCTTCAACCTAGAAGAACAAAATTTGGTGAGCCAAGTGGGATTTGTGTACTGATCATTACCACCAAGTATCATCAAGATTGGGTGAAAAAATATTTGCTGGTATTTCGGAAACTAGTTATTTCTTAGAAGCTTGGCAACCCATCTCAATGAAAGTGCTTTCCACAGTCTGTGCCTAGGGCTACTTGAAGAGGAAACAAACCATAGAGACTAAACTGAGAACTTTTTTATTTTGTCAAGTTTCAAAGAGCTACTACAAACCATGTTGGATTTAGAGTTCCAAATTCATCTATGTATATAGGACAGAACAGAGGGAAACCTAAATATAAAAACTGCTACTGTAGACGAACGCTTCAACCTAAAAGAACAAAATTTGTTGAGCCAAGTGGATTTGTGTACTGATCATTACCACCAAGTATCATCAAGATTGGGTCAAAAAATATTTGCTGGTATTTCGGAAACTCGTTATTTCTTAGAAGCTTGGAGACCCCTCTCAATGAAAGTGCTTTTCCACAGTCTGTGCCTAGGGCTACTTGAAGAGGAAACAAACCATAGAGACAAAACTGAGAACTCCTTTATTTTGTCAAGTTTCAAGGAGCTACTACAAACCATGTTGGATTTAGAGTTCCAATTCATCTATGTATATAGGAGAGAACAAGGGAAACCTAAATATAAAAACTGCTACTGTAGACGAACGCTTCAACCTAGAAGAACAAAATTTGGTGAGCCAAGTGGGATTTGTGTACTGATCATTAGCACCAAGTATCATCAAGAGTGGGTGAAAAAATATTTGCTGGTATTTCTGAAACTCGTTATTTCTTAGAAGCTTGGCAACTCCTCTCAATGAAAGTGCTTTTCCACAGTCTGTGCCTAGGGCTACTTGAAGAGGAAACAAACCATAGAGACAAATCTGAGAACTCCTTTATTATGTCAAGATTCAAAGAGCTACTACAAACCATGTTGGATTTAGAGTTCCAAATTCATCTATCTATATAGGAGAGAACAGAGGGAAACTTAAATATAAAAACTGCTACTGTAGACGAACGCGTCAACCTAGAAGAACAAAATTTGGTAAGCCAAGTGGGATTTGTGTACTGATCATTACCACCAAGTATCATCAAGTTTGGGTGAAAAAATATTTGCTAGTATTTCGGAAACTCGTTATTGCTTAGAAGCTTGGCCACTCCTTCAATGAAAGTGCTTTTCCACAGTCTGTGCCTAGGGCTACTTGAAGAGGAAACAAATCATAGAGACAAATCTGAGAACTCCTTTATTTTGTCAAGTTTCAAAGAGCTACTACAAACCATGTTGGATTTAGTGTTCCAAATTCATCTATCTATATAGGAGAGAACAAAGAGAAACCTAAATATAAAAACTGCTACTGTAGACGAACGCTTCAACCTAGAAGACCAAAATTTGGTGAGCCAAGTGGGATTTGTATACTGATCATTACCACCAAGTATCATCAAGATTGGGTGAAAAAATATTTGCTGGTATGTCGGAAACTCGTTATTTCTAAGAAGCTTGGCAACTCCTCTCAATGAAAGTGCTTTCCACAGTCTGTGCGTAGGGCTACTTTAAGAGGAAACAATCCATAGAGACAAAACTGAGAACTCCTTTATTTTGTCAAGTTTCAAAGAGCTGCTACAAACCATGTTGGATTTAGAGTTCCAAATTCATCTATCTATATATGAGAGAACAGAGGGAAACCTAAATATAAAAACTGCTACTGTAGACGAACGCTTCAACTTAGAAGAACTAAATTTGGTGAGCCAAGTGGGATTTGTGTACTGATCTTTACCACGAAGTATTAACAAGATTGTGTGAAAAAATATTTGCTGGTATTTCGGAAACTCGTTATTTCTTAGAAGCTTGGCAACCCATCTCAATGAAAGTGCTTTCCACAGTCTGTGCCTAGGGCTACTTGAAGAGGAAACAATCCAAAGAGACAAAACTGAGAACTCCTTTATTTTGTCAAGTTTCAAAGAGCTACTACAAACCATGTTGGATTTAGAGTTCCAAATTCATCTATCTATATATGAGAGAACAGAGTGAAACCTAAATATAAAAACTGCTACTGTAGACGAACGCTTCAACCTAGAAGAACAAAATTTGTTGAGCCAAGTGGGATTTGTGTACTGATCATGACCACTAAGTATCATCAAGATTGGGTGAAAAAATATTTGCTGATTTTTCGGAAACTCGTTATTTCTTAGAAGCTTGGGAACCCCTCTCAATGAAAGTGCTTTTCCACAATCTCTGCCTAGGGCTACTTGAAGAGGAAACAAACCATAGAGACAAATCAGAGAACTCCTTTATTTTGTCAAGTTTCAAAGAGCTACTACAAACCATGTTGGATTTAGAGTTCCAAATTCATCTATCTATATAGGAGAGAACAGAGAGAAACCTAAATATAAAAACTGCTACTGTAGACGAACGCTTCAAACTAGAAGACCAAAATTTGGTGAGCCAAGTGGGATTTGTATACTGATCATTACCACCAAGTATCAACAAGATTGTGTGAAAAAATATTTGCTGGTATTTCGGAAACTCGTTATTTCTTAGAAGCTTGGCAACCCCTCTCAATGAAAGTGCTTTTCCACAGTCTGTGCCTAGTGCTACTTGAAGAGGAAACAAACCATAGAGACAAACCTGAGAACTCTTTTATTTTGTCAAGTTTCAAAGAGCTACTACAAACCATGTTGGATTTAGAGTTCCAAATTCATCTATCTATATATGAGAGAACAGAGTGAAACCTAAATATAAAAACTGCTACTGTAGACGAACGCTTCAACCTAGAAGAACAAAATTTGGTGAGCCAAGTGGGATTTGTGTACTGATCATTACCACCAAGTATCATCAAGATTGGCTGAGAAAATATTTGCTGGTATTTCGGAAACTCGTTATTTCTTAGAAGCTTGGGAACCCCTCTCAATGAAAGTGCTATTCCACAGTCTGTGCCTGGGGCTACTTGAAGAGGAAACAAACCATAGCGAAAAACTGAGAACTCCTTTATTTTGTCAAGTTTCAATTAGCTACTACAAACCATGTTGGATTTAGAGTTCCAAATTCATCTTTCTATATAGGAGAGAACAGAGGGAAACCTAAATATAAAAACTGCTATTGTAGACGAACGCTTCAACCTAGAAGAACAAAATTTGGTGAGTCAGTGGGATTTGTGTACTGATCATTACCACCAAGTATCATCAAGATTGGGTGAAAAAATATTTGCTGGTATTTCGGAAACTCGTTATTTCTTAGAAGCTTGGCAACCCCTGTCAATGAAAGTGCTTTTCCACAGTCTGTGCCTAGGGCTACTTGAAGAGGAAACAAACCATAGAGACAAATCTGAGAACTCCTTTATTTTGTCAAGTTTCAAAGAGCTACTACAAACCATGTTGGATTTAGAGTTCCAAATTCATCTACCTATATAGGAGAGAACAGAGAGAAACTTAAATATAAAAACTGCTACTGTAGACGAACGCTTCAACCTAGAAGAACAAAATTTGGTGAGGCAAGTGGGATTTGTGTACTGATCACTTCCACCAAGTATCATCAAGATTGGGTGAAGAAATATTTGCTGGTATTTCGGAAACTCGTTATTTCTTAGAAGCTAGGCAACCAATCTCAATGAAAGTGCTTTCCACAGTCTGTGCCTAGGGCTACTTTAAGAAGAAACAAACCATAGAGAGAAAACTGAGAACTCCTTTATTTTGTCAAGTTTCAAAGAGCTACTACAAACCATGTTGGATTTAGAGTTCCAAATTCATCTATCTATATAGGAGAGAACAGAGGGTAACCTAAATATAAAAACTGCTACTGTAGACGAACGCTTCAACCTAGAAGAACAAAATTTGGTAAGCCAGGTGGGATTTGTGTACTGATCATTACCACCAAGTATCATCAAGATTGGGTCAAAAATATTTGCTGGTATTTCGGAAACTCGTTATTTCTTAGAAGATTGGCAACCCCTCTCAATGAAAGTGCTTTTCCACAGTCTGTGCCTAGGGCTACTTGAAGAGGAAACAAACCAAAGAGACAAATCTGAGAACTCCTTTATTTTGTCAAGTTTCAAAGAGCTACTACAAACCATGTTGGATTTAGAGTTCCAAATTCATCTACCTATATAGGAGAGAACAGAGAGAAACCTAAATATAAAAACTGCTACTGTAGACGAACGCTTCAACCTAGAAGAACAAAATTTGGTGAGGCAAGTGGGATTTGTGTACTGATCACTACCAACAAGTATCATCAAGATTGGGTGAAGAAATATTAGCTGGTATTTCGGAAACTCGTTATTTCTTAGAAGCTAGGCAAACAATCTCAATGAAATTGCTTTCCACAGTCTGTGCCTATGGCTACTTGAAGAGGAAACAAACCATAGAGACAAAACTGAGAACTCCTTTATTTTGTCAAGTTTCAAAGAGCTACTACAAACCATGTTGGATTTAGAGTTCCAAATTCATCTATCTATATAGGCGAGAACAGAGGGAAACCTAAATATAAAACTGCTACTGTACACGAATGCTTCATCTTAGATGAACAAAAATTGGTTAGCCAAGTGGGATTTGTGTGCTGATCATTACCACTAAGTATCATCAAGTTTGGGTGAAAAAATATTTGCTGGTATTTCGTAAACTCGATATTTTTAAGAAGCTTGGGAAAGCATCTCAATGAAAGTGCTTTTCCACAGTCTGTTCCTAGGGCTACTTGAAGAGAAAACAAACCAGAGAGACAAAACTGAGAACTACTTTATTTTGTCAAGTTTCAAACAGCTACTACAAACCATGTTGGATTTAGAGTTCCAAATTCATCTATCTGTATAGGAGAGAACAGAGGGAAACCTAAATATAAAAACTGCTACTGTACACGAACGCTTCAACCTAGAAGAACTAAATTTGGTGAGCCAAGTGGGATTTGTGTACTGATCATTAGCAACAAGTATCATCAAGATTGGGTGAAAAAATATTTGCTGGTATTTCGGAAACTCGTTATTTCTTAGAAGGTTGGCAACCCCTCTCAATGAAAGTGCTTTTCACAGTCTCTTCCTAGGGCTACTTGAAGAGAAACAATCCATAGAGACAAAACTGAGAACTCCTTTATTTTGTAAAGTTTCAAAGAGCTGCTACAAACCATGTTGGATTTAGAGTTCCAAATTGATCTATTTATGGGAGACTACAGAGGGAAACCTAAATATAAAAACTGCTACTGTAGACGAACGCTTCAACCTAGAAGAACAAAATTTGGTGAGCCAAGTGGGATTTGTGTACTGATCATTACCACCAAGTATCATCAAGATTGGGTGAAAAAATATTTGCTGGTATTTCGGAAACTCGTTATTTCTTGGAAGCTTGGCAACCCCTCTCAATGAAAGTGCTTTTCCTGAGTCTGTGCCTAGGGCTACTTGAAGAGGAAACAAACCATAGAGACAAAACTGAGAACTCCTTTATTTTGTCAATTTTCAAAGAGCTACTACAAAGCATGTTGGATTTAGAGTTCCAAATTCATCTATCTATATGGGAGAGAACAGAGGGAAACCTAAATATAAAAACTGCTACTGTACACGAACGCTTCAACCTAGAAGAACTAAATGTGGTGAGCCAAAAGGGATTTGTGTACTGATCATTACCACCAAGTATCATCATGATTGGGTGAAAAAATATTTGCTAGTATTTCGGAAACTCGTTATTTCTTAGAAGCTTGGCAACCCATCTCAATGAAAGTGCTTTCACAGTCTGTGCCTAGGGCTACTTTAAGAGGAAACAAACCATAGAGACAAAACTGAGAACTCCTTTATTTTGTCAAGTTTCAAAGAGCTACTACAAACCATGTTGGATTTAGAGTTCCAAATTCATCTATCTATATAGGAGAGACAAGAGGGAAACCTAAATATAAAAACTGCTACTGTAGACGAACGCTTCATCCTAGAAGAACAAAATTTGGTGAGCCAAGTGGGATTTGTGTACTGATCATTACCACCAAGTATCATCAAGATTGGGTCAAAAAATATTTGCTGGTATTTCGGAAACTCGTTATTTCTTAGAAGATTGGCAACCCCTCTCAATGAAAGTGCTTTTCCACAGTCTGTGCCTAGGGCTACTTGAAGAGGAAACAAACCAAAGAGACAAAACTGAGAACTCCTTTATTTTGTCAAGTTTCAAAGAGCTACTACAAACCATGTTGGATTTAGAGTTCCAAATTCATCTATCTATATAGGAGAGAACAGAGGGAAACCTAAATATAAAAACTGCTACTGTACACGAATGCTTCATCCTAGATGAACAAAAATTGGTTAGCCAAGTGGGATTTGTGTGCTGATCATTACCAACAAGTATCATCAAGTTTGGGTGAAAAAATATTTGCAGGTATTTCGTAAACTCGATATTTTAAGAAGCTTGGCATAGCATCTCAATGAAAGTGCTTTTCCACAGTCTGTTCCTAGGGCTACTTGAAGAGGAAACAAACCATAGAGACAAAACTGAGAACTCCTTTATTTTGTCAAGTTTCAAAGAGCTACTACAAACCATGTTGGATTTAGAGTTCCAAATTCATCTATCTGTATAGGAGAGAACAGATTGAAACCTAAATATTAAAACTGCTACTGTACACGAATGCTTCATCCTAGATGAACAAAAATTGGTTAGCCAAGTGGGATTTGTGTGCTGATCATTACCACCAAGTATCATCAAGTTTGGGTGAAAAAATATTTGCTGGTATTTCGGAATCTCGATATTTCTTAGAAGCTTGGCAAACCATCTCAATGAAAGTGCTTTTCCACAGTCTGTTCCTAGGGCTACTTGAAGAGGAAACAAACCAGAGAGACAAAACTGAGAACTCCTTTATTTTGTCAAGTTTCAAAGAGCTACTACAAACCATGTTGGATTTAGAGTTCCAAATTCATCTATCTGTATAGGATAGACAAGAGGGAAACCTAAATATAAAAACTGCTACTGAAGACGAACGCTTCAACCTAGAAGAACAAAATTTGGTGAGCTAAGTGGGATTTGTGTACTGATCATTACCACCAAGTATCATCAAGATTGGGTGAAAAAATATTTGCTGGTATTTCGGAAACTCGTTATTTCTTAGAAGATTGGCTTAAGAAGATTGGCAACCGCTCTCAATGAAAGTGGTTTTCCACAGTCTGTGCCTAGGGCTACTTGAAGAGGAAACAAACCATAGAGTCAAATCTGAGAACTCCTTTATTTTGTCAAGTTTCAACAAGCTACTACAAACCATGTTGGATTTAGAGTTCCAAATTCATCTATCCTATATAGGAGAGAACAGAGGGAAACCTAAATATAAAAACTGCTACTGTACATGAACGCTTCAACCTAGAAGAACTAAATTTGGTGAGCCAAGTGGGATTTGTGTACTGATCATTACCACCACGTATCAACAAGATTGTGTGAAAAAATATTTGCTGGTATTTCGGAAACTCGTTATTTCTTAGAAGCTTGGCAACCCATCTCAATGAAAGTGCTTTCCACAGTCTCTGCCTAGGGCTACATGAAGAGAAAACAATCCATAGAGACAAAACTGAGAACTCCTTTATTTTGTCAAGTTTCAAAGAGCTGCTACAAACCATGTTGGATTTAGAGTTCCAAATTGATCTATTTATGGGAGAGAACAGTGGGAAACCTAAATATAAAAACTGCTACTGTAGACGAACGCTTCAACCTAGAAGAACAAAATTTGGTGAGCCAAGTGGGATTTGTGTACTGATCATTACCACCAAGTATCATCAAGATTGGGTGAAAAAATATTTGCTGGAATTTCGGAAACTCGTTATTTCTTAGAAGCTGGCAACCCATCTCAATGAAAGTGCTTTCCACAGTCTGTGCCTAGGGCTACTTGAAGAGGAAACAAACCATAGAGAGAAAACTGAGAACTCCTTTATTTGTCAAGTTCAAAGAGCTACTACAAGCCATGTTGGATTTAGAGTTCCAAATTCATCTATCAATATTGGAGAGAACAGAGGGAAACCTAAATATAAAAACTGCTACTGTAGACGAATGCTTCAACCTAGAAGAACAAAATTTGGTGAGCAAGTGGGATTTGTGTGCTGATCATTACCACCAAGTATCATCAAGTTTGGATGAAAAAATATTTGCTGGTATTTCAATCTCGATATTTCTTAGAAGCTTGGCAAACCATCTCAATGAAAGTGCTTTTCCACAGTCTGTTCCTAGGGCTACTTGAAGAGGAAACAAACCAGAGAGACAAAACTGAGAACTCCTTTATTTTGTCAAGTTTCAAAGAGCGACTACAAACCATGTTGGATTTAGAGTTCAAAATTCATCTATCTGTATAGGAGAGAACAGAGGTAAACCTAAATATAAAAACTGCTACTGTACACGAACGCTTCAACCTAGATGAACAAAAATTGGTTAGCCAAGTGGGATTTGTGTGCTGATCCTTACCACCAAGTATCATCAAGTTTGGGTGAAAAAATATTTGCTGGTATTTCGGAATCTCGATATTTCTTAGAAGCTTGGCAACCCCTCTCAATGAAAGTGCTTTTCCACAGTCTGTGCCTAGGCTACTTGAAGAGGAACAAACCAGAGAGACAAAACTGAGAACTCCTTTATTTTGTCAAGTTTCAAAGAGCTACTACAAACCATGTTGGATTTAGAGTTCCAAATTCATCTATCTGTATAGGAGAGAACAGAGGGAAACCTAAATATAAAAACTGCTACTGTACACGAACGCTTCAAACTAGAAGAACTAAATTTGGTGAGCCAAGTGGGATTTGTGTACTGATCATTAGCAACAAGTATCATCAAGATTGGGTGAAAAAATATTTGCTGGTATTTCGGAAACTGTTATTTCTTAGAAGCTGGCAACCCCTCTCAATGAAAGTGCTTTTCCACAGTCTGTGCCTAGGGCTACTTGAAGAGGAAACAAACTATAGAGACAAAACTGAGAACTCCTTTATTTTGTCAAGTTTCAAGGAGCTACTGCAAAGCATGTTGGATTTAGAGTTCCAAATTCATCTATCTATATAGGAGAGGACAGAGGGAAACCTAAATATAAAAACTGCTACTGTAGATGAACGCTTCAACATAGAAGAACAAAATTTGGTGAGCCAAGTGGGATTTGTGTACTGATCATTACCACCAAGTATCATCAAGATTGGGTGAAAAAATATTTGCTGGTATTTCGGAAACTCGTTATTTCTTAGAAGCTTGGCAACCCCTCTCAATTGAAAGTGCTTTTCCACAGTCTGTGCTAGGGCTACTTGAAGAGGAAACAACCATAGAGACAAATCTGAGAACTCCTTTTATTTTGTCAAGTTTCAAAGAGCTACTACAAACCATGTTGGATTTAGAGTTCCAAATTCATCTCTCTATATAGGAGAGAACAGAGAGAAACCTAAATATAAAAACTGCTACTGTAGACGAACGCTTCAACCTAGAATAACAAATTTAGTGAGCCAAGTGGGATTTGTTTACTGATCATTACCACCAAGTATCAACAAGATTGTGTGAAAAATATTTGCTGGTATTTCGGAAACTCGTTATTTCTTAGAAGCTGTGACAACCCATCTCAATGAAAGTGCTTTCCACAGTCTGTGCCTAGGGCTACTTTTAAAAGGAAAGAAACCATAGAGACAAAACTGAGAACATCCCTTATTTTGCCAAGTTTCAAAGAGCTACTACAAACCATGTTGGATTTAGAGTTCCAAATTCATCTATCTATATAGGAGAGAACAGAGGGAAACCTAAATATAAAAACACCTACTGTACACGAACGCTTCAACATTGAAGAACTAAATTTGGTGAGCCAAGTGGGATTGTGTATTGATCATTAGCAGCAAGTATCATCAAGATTGTGGTGAAAAAATATTTGCTGGTATTTCGGAACAACGTTATTTCTTAGAAGCTTGGCAACCCCTCTCAATGAAAGTGCTTTTCCAGAGTCTGTGCCTAGGGCTACTTGAAGAGGAAACAAACCTAGAGACAAAACTGAGAACTCCTTTATTTTGTCAATTTTCAAGAGCTACTACAAAGCATGTTGAATTTAGAGTTCCAAATTCATCTATCTATATGGGAGAGAACAGAGGGAAACCTAAATATAAAAACTGCTACTGTACACGAACGCTTCACCTAGAAGAACTAAATTTGGTGAGCCAAAAGGGATTTGTGTACTGATCATTACCACCAAGTATCATCATGATGGGTGAAAAAATATTTGCTAGTATTTCGGAAACTCGTTATTTCTTAGAAGCTTGGCAACCCATCTCAAATGAAAAGTGCTTTCCACAGTCTGTGCCTAGGGCTACTTTAAGAGGAAACAAACCATAGAGACAAAACTGAGAACTCCTTTATTTTGTCAAGTTTCAAAGAGCTACTACAAACCATGTTGGATTTAGAGCTCCAAATTCATCTATCTATATAGGAGAGACAAGAGGGAAACCTAAATATAAAAACTGCTACTGTAGACGAACGCTTCAACCTAGAAGAACAAAATTTGGTAAGCCAAGTGGGATTTGTGTACTGATCATTACCACCAAGTATCATCAAGATTGGGTCAAAAAATATTTGCTGGTATTTCGGAAACTCGTTATTTCTTAGAAGATTGCCAACCCCTCTCAATGAAAGTGCTTTTCCACAGTCTGTGCCCTTGAAGAGGAAACAAACCAAAGAGACAAAACTGAGAACTCCTTTATTTTGTCAAGTTTCAAAGAGCTACTACAAACCATGTTGGATTTAGATTTCCAAATTCATCTATCTATATAGGAGAGAACAGAGGGAAACCTAAATATAAAAACTGCCTACTGTACACGAATGCTTCATCCTAGATGAACAAAATTGGTTAGCCAAGTGGGATTTGTGTGCTGATCATTACCAACAAGTATCATCAAGTTTGGGTGAAAAAATATTTGCTGGTGTTTCCTAAACTCGATATTTTTAAGAAACTTGGCAAAGCATCTCAATGAAAGTGCTTTTCCACAGTCTGTTCCTAGGGCTACTTGAAGAGGAAACAAACCAGAGAGACAAAACTGAGAACTACATTATTTTGTCAAGTTTCAAAGAGCTACTACAAACCATGTTGGATTTAGAGTTCCAAATTCATCTATCTGTATAGGAGAGAACAGATTGAAACCTAAATATAAAAACTGCTACTGTACACGAATGCTTCATCCTAGATGAACAAAAATTGGTTAGCCAAGTGGGATTTGTGTGCTGATCATTACCACCAAGTATCATCAAGTTTGAGTGAAAAAATATTTGCTGGTATTTCGGAATCTCGATATTTTTTAGAAGCTTGGCAAACCATCTCAATGAAAGTGCTTTTCCACAGTCTGTTCCTAGGGCTACTTGAAGAGGAAACAAACCAGAGAGACAAAACTGAGAACTCCTTTATTTTGTCAAGTTTCAAAGAGCTACTACAAACCATGTTGGATTTAGAGTTCCAAATTCATCTATCTGTATAGGAGAGAACAGAGGGAAACCTAAATATAAAAACTGCTACTGTACACGAACGCTTCAACCTAGAAGAACTAAATTTGGTGAGCCAAGTGGGATTTGTGTACTGATCATTAGCAACAAGTATCATCAAGATTGGGTGAAAAAATATTTGCTGGTATTTCGGAAACTCGTTATTTCTTAGAAGCTTGGCAACCCCTCTCAATGAAAGTGCTTTTCCACAGTCTGTGCCTAGGGCTACTTAAAGAGGAAACAAACTATAGAGACAAAACTGAGAACTCCTTTATTTTGTCAAGTTTCAAGGAGCTACTACAAAGCATGTTGGATTTAGAGTTCCAAATTCATCTATCTATATAAAAGAGAACAGAGGGAAACCTAAATATAAAAACTGCTACTGTAGATGAACGCTTCAACATAGAAGAACAAAATTTGGTGAGCCAAGTGGGATTTGTGTACTGATCATTACCACCAAGTATCAACAAGATTGTGTGAAAAATATTTGCTGGTATTTCGGAAAATCGTTATTTCTTAGAAGCTTGACAACCCATCTCAATGAAAGTGCTTTCCACAGTCTGTGCCTAGGGCTACTTTAAAAGGAAACAAACCATAGAGACAAAACTGAGAATTCCCTTATTTTGCCAAGTTTCAAAGAGCTACTACAAACCATGTTGGATTTAGAGTTCCAAATTCATCTATCTATATAGGAGAGAACAGAGGGAAACCTAAATATAAAAACTCCTACTGTACACGAACGCTTCAACCTTGAAGAACTAAATTTGGTGAGCCAAGTGGGATTTGTGTACTGATCATTAGCAGCAAGTATCATCAAGATTGGGTGAAAAAATATTTGCTGGTATTTCGGAAACTCGTTATTTCTTAAGAGCTTGGCAACCCCTCTCAATGAAAGTGCTTTTCCAGAGTCTGTGCCTAGGGCTACTTGAAGAGGAAACAAACCTTAGAGACAAAACTGAGAACTCCTTTATTTTGTCAATTTTCAAAGAGCTACTACAAAGCATGTTGAATTTAGAGTTCCAAATTCATCTATCTATATGGGAGAGAACAGAGGGAAACCTAAATATAAAAACTGCTACTGAAGAAGAACGCTTCAACCTAGAAGAACAAAATTTGGTGAGCTAAGTGGGATTTGTGTACTGATCATTACCACCAAGTATCATCAAGATTGGGTAAAAAATATTTGCTGTTATTTCGGAAACTCTTTATTTCTTAGAAGATTGGCAACCGCTCTCAATGAAAGTGCTTTTCCACAGTCTGTGCCTAGGGCTACTTGAAGAGGAAACAAACCATAGAGACAAATCTGAGAACTCCTTTATTTTGTCAAGTTTCAACAAGCTACTACAAACCATGTTGGATTTAGAGATCCAAATTCATCTATCTATATAGGAGAGAACAGAGGAAACCTAAATATAAAAACTGCTACTGTACATGAACGCTTCAACCTAGAAGAACTAAATTTGGTGAGCCAAGTGGGATTTGTGTACTGATCATTACCACCAAGTATCATCAAGAATGGGTGAAAAAATATTTGCTGGTATTTCGGAAACTCGTTATTTCTTAGAAGCTTGGCAACCCCTCTCAATGAAAGTGCTTTTCCACAGTCTGTGCCTAGGGCTACTTGAAGAGGAAACAAACCATAGAGACAAATCTGAGAACTCCTTTATTTTGTCAAGATTCAAAGAGCTACTACAAACCATGTTGCATTTAGAGATCCAAATTCATCTATCTATATGGGAGAGAACAGAGGGAAACCTAAATATAAAAACTGCTACTGTAGACGAACGCTTCAACCTAGAAAAACAAAATTTGGTGAGCCAAGTAGGATTTGTGTACTGATCATTACCACCAAGTATCATCAAGATTGGGTGAAAAAATATTTGCTGGTATTTCGGAAACTCGTTATTTCTTAGAAGCTTGGCAACCCCTCTCAATGAAAGTGCTTTCCACAGTCTGTGCCTAGGCCTACTTGAAGATGAAACAAACCATAGAGACAAAACTGAGAACTCCTTTATTTTGTCAAGTTTCAAAGACGTACTACAAACCATGTTGGATTTAGAGTTCCAAATTCATCTATCTGTATAGGAGAGAACAGAGGGAAACCTAAATATAAAAACTGCTACTGTACACGAACGCTTCAACCTAGAAGAACAAAATTTGGTGAACCAAGTGGGATATGTGTACTGATCATTAGCAACAAGTATCATCAAGATTGGGTGAAAAAATATTTGCTGGTATTCCGGAAACTCGTTATTTCTTAGAAGCTTGGCAACCTCTCAATGAAAGTGCTTTTCCACAGTTTGTGCCTTGGGCTACTTGAAAACGCAACAAACCATAGAGACAAATCTGAGAACTCCTTTATTTTGTCAAGTTTCAAAGAGCTACTACAAACCATGTTGGATTTAGAGTTCCAAATTCATCTTTTTATATAGGAGAGAACAGAGAGAAACCTAAATATAAAAACTGCTACTGTAGACGAATGCTTCAATCTAGAAGAACAAAATTTGGTGAGCCAAGTAGGATTTGTGTACTAATCATTACCACCAAGTATCATCAAGATTGGGTGAAAAAATATTTGCTGGTATTTCGGAAACTCGTTATTTCTTAGAAGCTTGGCAACCCATCTCAATGAAAGTCCTTTCCACAGTCTGTGCCTAGGGCTACTTGAAGAGGAAACAAATTATAGAGACAAAACTGAGAACTCCTTTATTTTGTCAAGTTTCAAAGAGCTACTACAAACCATGTTGGATTTAGAGTTCCAAATTCATCTATCTATATAGGAGAGAACAGAGGGAAACCTAAATATAAAAACTGCTACTGTAGACGAACGCTTCAACCTAAAAGAACAAAATTTGGTGAGCCAAGTGGGATTTGTGTACTGATCATTACCACCAAGTATCATCAAGATTGGGTGAAAAAATATTTGCTGGTATTTCGGAAACTCGTTATTTCTTAGAAGCTTGGCAACCCCTCTCAATGAAAGTGCTTTTCCACAGTCTGTGCCTAGGGCTACTTGAAGAGGAAACAAACCATAGAGACAAATCTGAGAACTCCTTTATTTTGTCAAGTTTCAAAGAGCTACTACAAACCATGTTGGATTTAGAGTTCCAAATTCATCTATCTATATATGAGAGAACAGAGTGAAACCTAAATATAAAAACTGCTACTGTAGACGAACGCTTCAACCTAGAAGAACAGAATTTAGTGAGCCAAGTGGGATTTCTGTACTGATCATGACCACCAAGTATCATCAAGATTGGGTGAAAAAATATTTGATGGTATTTCGGAAACTCGTTATTTCTTAGAAGCTTGGGAACCCCTCTCAATGAAAGTGCTTTTCCACAGTCTGTGCCTAGGGCTACTTGAAGAGGAAACAAATCATAGAGACAAATCTGAGAGCTCCTCTATTTTGTCAAGTTTCAAAGAGTTACTACAAACCATGTTGGATTTAGTGTTCCAAATTCATCTATCTATATAGGAGAGAACAAAGAGAAACCTAAATATAAAAACTGCTACTGTAGACGAACGCTTCAACCTAGAAGACCAAAATTTGGTGAGCCAAGTGGGATTTGTATACTGATCATTACCACCAAGTATCATCAAGATTGGGTGAAAAAATATTTGCTGGTATGTCGGAAACTCGTTATTTCTAAGAAGCTTGGCAACCCCTCTCAATGAAAGTGCTTTCCACAGTCTGTGCGTAGGGCTACTTTAAGAGGAAACAATCCATAGAGACAAAACTGAGAACTCCTTTATTTTGTCAAGTTTCAAAGAGCTGCTACAAACCATGTTGGATTTAGAGTTCCAAATTCATCTATCTATATATGGGAGAACAGAGGGAAACCTAAATATAAAAACTGCTACTGTAGACGAACGCTTCAACCTAGAAGAACAAAATTTGGTGAGCCAAGTGGGATTTGTGTACTGATCATTAGCACCAAGTATCATCAAGTTTGGGTGAAAAAATATTTGCTGGTATTTCGGAAACTCGTAATTTCTTAGAAGCTTGGCAACCCCTCTCAATGAAAGTGCTTTTCCACAGTCTGTGCCTGGGGCTACTTGAAGTGGAAACAAACCATAGAGACAAAACTGAGAACTCCTTTATTTTGTCAAGATTCAAAGAGCTACTACAAACCATGTTGGATTTAGAGATCCAAATTCATCTATCTATATGGGAGAGAACAGAGGGAAACCTAAATATAAAAACTGCTACTGTAGACGAACGCTTCAACCTAGAAAAACAAAATTTGGTGAGCCAAGTAGCATTTGTGTACTGATCATTACCACCAAGTATCATCAAGATTGGGTGAAAAAATATTTGCTGGTATTTCGGAAACTCGTTATTTCTTAGAAGCTTGGAGACCCCTCTCAATGAAAGTGCTTTCCACAGTCTGTGCCAAGGCCTAATTGAAGATGAAACAAACCATAGAGACAAAACTGAGAACTCCTTTATTTTGTCAAGTTTCAAAGAGCTACTACAAACCATGTTGGATTTAGAGTTCCAAATTCATCTATCTATATAGGAGAGAACAGAGGGAACCTTAAATATAAAAACTGCTACTGTAGACGAACGCGTCAACTTAGAAGAACAAAATTTGGTAAGCCAAGTGGGATTTGTGTACTGATAATTACCACCAAGTATCATCAAGATTGTGTGAAAAAATATTTGCTAGTATTTCGGAAACTCGTTATTGCTTAGAAGCTTGGCAACCCCTTCAATGAAAGTGCTATTCCAAAGTCTGTGCCCAGGGCTACTTGAAGAGGAAACAAACCATAGAGGCAAATATGAGAACTCCTTTATTTTGTAAAGTTTCAAAGAGCTACTACAAAGCATGTTGGATTTAGAGTTCCAAATTCATCTATCTATATAGGAGAGAACAGAGAGAAACCTAAATATAAAAACTGCTACTGTAGACGAACGCTTCAACCTAGAAGAACAAAATTTGGTGAGCCAAGTGGGATTTGTGTACTGATCATTAGCACCAAGTATCATCACGATTGGGTGAAAAAATATTTGATGGTATTTCGGAAACTCATAATTTCTTAGAAGCTTGGCAACCCCTCTCATTTAAAGTGCTTTTCCACAGTCTGTGCCTAGGGCTACTTGAAGAGGAAACAAATCATAGAGACAAAACTGAGAACTCCTTTATTTTGTCAAGTTTCAAAGAGCTACTACAAAAAATGTTGGATTTAGAGTTCCAAATTTATCTATCTATATGGGAGAGAACAGAGGGAAACCTAAATATAAAAACTGCTACTGTAGACAAACGCTTCAACCTAAAAGAAAAAAATTTGGTGAGCCAAGTGGGATTTGTGTACTGATCATTACCACCAAGTATCATCAAGATTGGGTGAAAAAATATTTGCCGGTATTTCGGAAACTCGTTATTTTATAGAAGCTTGGCAACCCCTCTCAATGAAAGTGCTTTTCCACAGTCTGTGCCTAGGGCTAATTGAAGAGGAAACAAACCATGGAGACAAAACTGAGAACTCCTTTATTTTGTCAAGTTTCAAAGAGCTACTACAAACCATGTTGGATTTAGAGTTCCAAATTCATCTATCTATATATGAGAGAACAGAGTGAAACCTAAATATAAAAACTGCTACTGTAGACGAACGCTTCAACCTAGAAGAACAAAATTTGGTGAGCCAAGTGGGATTTGTGTACTGATCATTAGCACCAAGTATCATCAAGTTTGGGTGAAAAAATATTTGCTGGTATTTCGAAAACTCGTAATTTCTTAGAAGCTTGGCAACCCCTCTCAATGAAAGTGCTTTTCCACAGTCTGTGCCTGGAGCTACTTGAAGAGGAAACAAACCATAGAGACAAAACTGAGAACTCCTTTATTTTGTCAAGATTCAAAGAGCTACTACAAACCATGTTGCATTTAGAGATCCAAATTCATCTATCTATATGGGAGAGAACAGAGGGAAACCTAAATATAAAAACTGCTACTGTAGACAAACGCTTCAACCTAAAAGAAAAAAATTTGGTGAGCCAAGTGGGATTTGTGTACTGATCATTACCACCAAGTATCATCAAGATTGGGTGAAAAAATATTTGCCGGTATTTCGGAAACTCGTTATTTCTTAGAAGCTTGGCAACCCCTCTCAATGAAAGTGCTTTTCCACAGTCTGTGCCTAGGGCTACTTGAAGAGGAAACAAACCATAGAGACAAATCTGAGAACTCCTTTATTTTCTCAAGATTCAAAGAGCTACTACAAACCATGTTGCATTTAGAGATCCAAATTCATCTATCTATATGGGAGAGAACAGAGGGAAACCTAAATATAAAAACTGCTACTGTAGACGAACGCTTCAACCTAGAAAAACAAAATTTGGTGAGCCAAGTAGGATTTGTGTACTGATCATTACCACCAAGTATCATCAAGATTGGGTGAAAAAATATTTGCTGGTATTTCGGAAACTCGTTATTTCTTAGAAGCTTGGCAACCCCTCTCAATGAAAGTGCTTTCCACAGTCTGTGCCTAGGCCTACTTGAAGATGAAACAAACCATAGAGACAAAACTGAGAACTCCTTTATTTTGTCAAGTTTCAAAGACGTACTACAAACCATGTTGGATTTAGAGTTCCAAATTCATCTATCTGTATAGGAGAGAACAGAGGGAAACCTAAATATAAAAACTGCTACTGTACACGAACGCTTCAACCTAGAAGAACAAAATTTGGTGAACCAAGTGGGATATGTGTACTGATCATTAGCAACAAGTATCATCAAGATTGGGTGAAAAAATATTTGCTGGTATTCCGGAAACTCGTTATTTCTTAGAAGCTTGGCAACCTCTCAATGAAAGTGCTTTTCCACAGTTTGTGCCTTGGGCTACTTGAAAACGCAACAAACCATAGAGACAAATCTGAGAACTCCTTTATTTTGTCAAGTTTCAAAGAGCTACTACAAACCATGTTGGATTTAGAGTTCCAAATTCATCTTTTTATATAGGAGAGAACAGAGAGAAACCTAAATATAAAAACTGCTACTGTAGACGAATGCTTCAATCTAGAAGAACAAAATTTGGTGAGCCAAGTAGGATTTGTGTACTAATCATTACCACCAAGTATCATCAAGATTGGGTGAAAAAATATTTGCTTGTATTTCGGAAACTCGTTATTTCTTAGAAGCTTGGCAACCCATCTCAATGAAAGTCCTTTCCACAGTCTGTGCCTAGGGCTACTTGAAGAGGAAACAAATTATAGAGACAAAACTGAGAACTCCTTTATTTTGTCAAGTTTCAAAGAGCTACTACAAACCATGTTGGATTTAGAGTTCCAAATTCATCTATCTATATAGGAGAGAACAGAGGGAAACCTAAATATAAAAACTGCTACTGTAGACGAACGCTTCAACCTAAAAGAACAAAATTTGGTGAGCCAAGTGGGATTTGTGTACTGATCATTACCACCAAGTATCATCAAGATTGGGTGAAAAAATATTTGCTGGTATTTCGGAAACTCGTTATTTCTTAGAAGCTTGGCAACCCCTCTCAATGAAAGTGCTTTTCCACAGTCTGTGCCTAGGGCTACTTGAAGAGGAAACAAACCATAGAGACAAATCTGAGAACTCCTTTATTTTGTCAAGTTCAAAGAGCTACTACAAACCATGTTGGATTTAGAGTTCCAAATTCATCTATCTATATATGAGAGAACAGAGTGAAAACCTAAATATAAAAACTGCTACTGTAGACGAACGCTTCAACCTAGAAGAACAGAATTTAGTGAGCCAAGTGGGATTTCTGTACTGATCATGACCACCAAGTATCATCAAGATTGGGTGAAAAAATATTTGATGGTATTTCGGAAACTCGTTATTTCTTAGAAGCTTGGGAACCCCTCTCAATGAAAGTGCTTTTCCACAGTCTGTGCCTAGGGCTACTTGAAGAGGAAACAAATCATAGAGACAAATCTGAGAACTCCTCTATTTTGTCAAGTTTCAAAGAGTTACTACAAACCATGTTGGATTTAGTGTTCCAAATTCATCTATCTATATAGGAGAGAACAAAGAGAAACCTAAATATAAAAACTGCTACTGTAGACGAACGCTTCAACCTAGAAGACCAAATTTGGTGAGCCAAGTGGGATTTGTATACTGATCATTACCACCAAGTATCATCAAGATTGGGTGAAAAAATATTTGCTGGTATGTCGGAAACTCGTTATTTCTAAGAAGCTTGGCAACCCCTCTCAATGAAAGTGCTTTCCACAGTCTGTGCGTAGGGCTACTTTAAGAGGAAACAATCCATAGAGACAAAACTGAGAACTCCTTTATTTTGTCAAGTTTCAAAGAGCTGCTACAAACCATGTTGGATTTAGAGTTCCAAATTCATCTATCTATATATGGGAGAACAGAGGGAAACCTAAATATAAAAACTGCTACTGTAGACGAACGCTTCAACCTAGAAGAACAAAATTTGGTGAGCCAAGTGGGATTTGTGTACTGATCATTAGCACCAAGTATCATCAAGTTTGGGTGAAAAATATTTGCTGGTATTTCGGAAACTCGTAATTTCTTAGAAGCTTGGCAACCCCTCTCAATGAAAGTGCTTTTCCACAGTCTGTGCCTGGGGCTACTTGAAGTGGAAACAAACCATAGAGACAAAAACTGAGAACTCCTTTATTTTGTCAAGATTCAAAGAGCTACTACAAACCATGTTGGATTTAGAGATCCAAATTCATCTATCTATATGGGAGAGAACAGAGGGAAACCTAAATATAAAAACTGCTACTGTAGACGAACGCTTCAACCTAGAAAAACAAAATTTGGTGAGCCAAGTAGCATTTGTGTACTGATCATTACCACCAAGTATCATCAAGATTGGGTGAAAAAATATTTGCTGGTATTTCGGAAACTCGTTATTTCTTAGAAGCTTGGAGACCCCTCTCAATGAAAGTGCTTTCCACAGTCTGTGCCAAGGCCTAATTGAAGATGAAACAACCATAGAGACAAAACTGAGAACTCCTTTATTTTGTCAAGTTTCAAAGAGCTACTACAAACCATGTTGGATTTAGAGTTCCAAATTCATCTATCTATATAGGAGAGAACAGAGGGAACCTTAAATATAAAAACTGCTACTGTAGACGAACGCGTTCAACTTAGAAGAACAAAATTTGGTAAGCCAAGTGGGATTTGTGTACTGATAATTACCACCAAGTATCATCAAGATTGTGTGAAAAATATTTGCTAGTATTTCGGAAACTCGTTATTGCTTAGAAGCTTGGCAACCCCTTCAATGAAAGTGCTATTCCAAAGTCTGTGCCCAGGGCTACTTGAAGAGGAAACAAACCATAGAGGCAAATATGAGAACTCCTTTATTTTGTAAAGTTTCAAAGAGCTACTACAAAGCATGTTGGATTTAGAGAATTCATCTATCTATATAGGAGAGAACAGAGAGAAACCTAAATATAAAAACTGCTACTGTAGACGAACGCTTCAACCTAGAAGAACAAAATTTGGTGAGCCAAGTGGGATTTGTGTACTGATCATTAGCACCAAGTATCATCACGATTGGGTGAAAAAATATTTGATGGTATTTCGGAAACTCATAATTTCTTAGAAGCTTGGCAACCCCTCTCATTTAAAGTGCTTTTCCACAGTCTGTGCCTAGGGCTACTTGAAGAGGAAACAAATCATAGAGACAAAACTGAGAACTCCTTTATTTTGTCAAGTTTCAAAGAGCTACTACAAAAAATGTTGGATTTAGAGTTCCAAATTTATCTATCTATATGGGAGAGAACAGAGGGAAACCTAAATATAAAAACTGCTACTGTAGACAAACGCTTCAACCTAAAAGAAAAAAATTTGGTGAGCCAAGTCGGATTTGTGTACTGATCATTACCACCAAGTATCATCAAGATTGGGTGAAAAAATATTTGCCGGTATTTCGGAAACTCGTTATTTTATAGAAGCTTGGCAACCCCTCTCAATGAAAGTGCTTTTCCACAGTCTGTGCCTAGGGCTAATTGAAGAGGAAACAAACCATGGAGACAAAACTGAGAACTCCTTTATTTTGTCAAGTTTCAAAGAGCTACTACAAACCATGTTGGATTTAGAGTTCCAAATTCATCTATCTATATATGAGAGAACAGAGTGAAACCTAAATATAAAAACTGCTACTGTAGACGAACGCTTCAACCTAGAAGAACAAAATTTGGTGAGCCAAGTGGGATTTGTGTACTGATCATTAGCACCAAGTATCATCAAGTTTGGGTGAAAAAATATTTGCTGGTATTTCGAAAACTCGTAATTTCTTAGAAGCTTGGCAACCCCTCTCAATGAAAGTGCTTTTCCACAGTCTGTGCCTGGAGCTACTTGAAGAGGAAACAAACCATAGAGACAAAACTGAGAACTCCTTTATTTTGTCAAGATTCAAAGAGCTACTACAAACCATGTTGCATTTAGAGATCCAAATTCATCTATCTATATGGGAGAGAACAGAGGGAAACCTAAATATAAAAACTGCTACTGTAGACGAACGCTTCAACGTAGATGAACAAAATTTGGTGAGCCAAGTGGGATTTGTGTACTGATCATTAGCACCAAGTATCATCACGATTGGGTGAAAAAATATTTGCCGGTATGTCGGAAACTCGTTATTTTATAGAAGCTTGGCAACCCCTCTCAATGAAAGTGCTTTCCACAGTCTGTGCCTAGGCCTACTTGAAGATGAAACAAACCATAGAGACAAAACTGAGAACTCCTTTATTTTGTCAAGTTTCAAAGACGTACTACAAACCATGTTGGATTTAGAGTTCCAAATTCATCTATCTGTATAGGAGAGAACAGAGGGAAACCTAAATATAAAAACTGCTACTGTACACGAACGCTTCAACCTAGAAGAACAAAATTTGGTGAACCAAGTGGGATATGTGTACTGATCATTAGCAACAAGTATCATCAAGATTGGGTGAAAAAATATTTTGCTGGTATTCCGGAAACTCGTTATTTCTTAGAAGCTTGGCAACCTCTCAATGAAAGTGCTTTTCCACAGTTTGTGCCTTGGGCTACTTGAAAACGCAACAAACCATAGAGACAAATCTGAGAACTCCTTTATTTTGTCAAGTTTCAAAGAGCTACTACAAACCATGTTGGATTTAGAGTTCCAAATTCATCTATCTATATAGGAGAGAACAGAGAGAAACCTAAATATAAAAACTGCTACTGTAGACGAATGCTTCAATCTAGAAGAACAAAATTTGGTGAGCCAAGTAGGATTTGTGTACTAATCATTACCACCAAGTATCATCAAGATTGGGTGAAAAAATATTTGCTGGTATTTCGGAAACTCGTTATTTCTTAGAAGCTTGGCAACCCATCTCAATGAAAGTCCTTTCCACAGTCTGTGCCTAGGGCTACTTGAAGAGGAAACAAATTATAGAGACAAAACTGAGAACTCCTTTATTTTGTCAAGTTTCAAAGAGCTAATACAAACCATGTTGGATTTAGAGTTCCAAATTCATCTATCTATATAGGAGAGAACAGAGGGAAACCTAAATATAAAAACAGCTACTGTAGACGAACGCTTCAACCTAAAAGAACAAAATTTGGTGAGCCAAGTGGGATTTGTGTACTGATCATTACCACCAAGTATCATCAAGATTGGGTGAAAAAATATTTGCTGGTATTTCGGAAACTCGTTATTTCTTAGAAGCTTGGCAACCCCTCTCAATGAAAGTGCTTTTCCACAGTCTGTGCCTAGGGCTACTTGAAGAGGAAACAAACCATAGAGACAAATCTGAGAACTCCTTTATTTTGACAAGTTTCAAAGAGCTACTACAAACCATGTTGGATTTAGAGTTCCAAATTCATCTATCTATATATGAGAGAACAGAGTGAAACCTAAATATAAAAACTGCTACTGTAGACGAACGCTTCAACCTAGAAGAACAGAATTTAGTGAGCCCAGTGGGATTTCTGTACTGATCATGACCACCAAGTATCATCAAGATTGGGTGAAAAAATATTTGATGGTATTTCGGAAACTCGTTATTTCTTAGAAGCTTGGGAACCCCTCTCAATGAAAGTGCTTTTCCACAGTCTGTGCCTAGGGCTACTTGAAGAGGAAACAAATCATAGAGACAAATCTGAGAACTCCTTTATTTTGTCAAGTTTCAAAGAGCTACTACAAACCATGTTGGATTTAGTGTTCCAAATTCATCTATCTATATAGGAGAGAACAAAGAGAAACCTAAATATAAAAACTGCTACTGTAGACGAACGCTTCAACCTAGAAGACCAAAATTTGGTGAGCCAAGTGGGATTTGTATACTGATCATTACCACCAAGTATCATCAAGATTGGGTGAAAAAATATTTGCTGGTATGTCGGAAACTCGTTATTTCTAAGAAGCTTGGCAACTCCTCTCAATGAAAGTGCTTTCCACAGTCTGTGCGTAGGGCTACTTTAAGAGGAAACAATCCATAGAGACAAAACTGAGAACTCCTTTATTTTGTCAAGTTTCAAAGAGCTGCTGCAAACCATGTTGGATTTAGAGTTCCAAATTCATCTATCTATATATGAGAGAACAGAGGGAAACCTAAATATAAAAACTGCTACTGTAGACGAACGCTTCAACCTAGAAGAACTAAATTTGGTGAGCCAAGTGGGATTTGTGTACTGATCTTTACCACGAAGTATTAACAAGATTGTGTGAAAAAATATTTGCTGGTATTTCGGAAACTCGTTATTTCTTAGAAGCTTGGCAACCCATCTCAATGAAAGTGCTTTCCACAGTCTGTGCCTAGGGCTACTTGAAGAGGAAACAATCCAAAGAGACAAAACTGAGAACTCCTTTATTTTGTCAAGTTTCAAAGAGCTACTACAAACCATGTTGGATTTAGAGTTCCAAATTCATCTATCTATATATGAGAGAACAGAGTGAAACCTAAATATAAAAACTGCTACTGTAGACGAACGCTTCAACCTAGAAGAACAAAATTTGTTGAGCCAAGTGGGATTTGTGTACTGATCATGACCACTAAGTATCATCAAGATTGGGTGAAAAAATATTTGCTGGTATTTCGGAAACTCGTTATTTCTTAGAAGCTTGGGAACCCCTCTCAATGAAAGTGCTTTTCCACAATCTCTGCCTAGGGCTACTTGAAGAGGAAACAAACCATAGAGACAAATCAGAGAACTCCTTTATTTTGTCAAGTTTCAAAGAGCTACTACAAACCATGTTGGATTTAGAGTTCCAAATTCATCTATCTATATAGGAGAGAACAGAGAGAAACCTAAATATAAAAACTGCTACTGTAGACGAACGCTTCAAACTAGAAGACCAAAATTTGGTGAGCCAAGTGGGATTTTTATACTGATCATTACCACCAAGTATCAACAAGAGTGTGTGAAAAAATATTTGCTGGTATTTCGGAAACTCGTTATTTCTTAGAAGCTTGGCAACCCCTCTCAATGAAAGTGCTTTTCCACAGTCTGTGCCTAGTGCTACTTGAAGAGGAAACAAACCATAGAGACAAACCTGAGAACTCCTTTATTTTGTCAAGTTTCAAAGAGCTACTACAAACCATGTTGGATTTAGAGTTCCAAATTCATCTATCTATATATGAGAGAACAGAGTGAAACCTAAATATAAAAACTGCTACTGTAGACGAACGCTTCAACCTAGAAGAACAAAATTTGGTGAGCCAAGTGGGATTTGTGTACTGATCATTACCACCAAGTATCATCAAGATTGGCTGAGAAAATATTTGCTGGTATTTCGGAAACTCGTTATTTCTTAGAAGCTTGGGAACCCCTCTCAATGAAAGTGCTATTCCACAGTCTGTGCCTGTGGCTACTTGAAGAGGAAACAAACCATAGCGAAAAACTGAGAACTCCTTTATTTTGTCAAGTTTCAAAGAGCTACTACAAACCATGTTGGATTTAGAGTTCCAAATTCATCTTTCTATATAGGAGAAAACAGAGGGAAACCTAAATATAAAAACTGCTATTGTAGACGAACGCTTCAACCTAGAAGAACAAAATTTGGTGAGCCAGTGGGATTTGTGTACTGATCATTACCACCAAGTATCATCAAGATTGGGTGAAAAAATATTTGCTGGTATTTCGGAAACTCGTTATTTCTTAGAAGCTTGGCAACCCCTGTCAATGAAAGTGCTTTTCCACAGTCTGTGCCTAGGGCTACTTGAAGAGGAAACAAACCATAGAGACAAATCTGAGAACTCCTTTATTTTGTCAAGTTTCAAAGAGCTACTACAAACCATGTTGGATTTAGAGTTCCAAATTCATCTACCTATATAGGAGAGAACAGAGAGAAACTTAAATATAAAAACTGCTACAGTAGACGAACGCTTCAACCTAGAAGAACAAAATTTGGTGAGGCAAGTGGGATTTGTGTACTGATCACTACCACCAAGTATCATCAAGATTGGGTGAAGAAATATTTGCTGGTATTTCGGAAACTCGTTATTTCTTAGAAGCTAGGCAACCAATCTCAATGAAAGTGCTTTCCACAGTCTGTGCCTAGGGCTACTTTAAGAAGAAACAAACCATAGAGAGAAAACTGAGAACTCCTTTATTTTGTCAAGTTTCAAAGAGCTACTACAAACCATGTTGGATTTAGAGTTCCAAATTCATCTATCTATATAGGAGAGAACAGAGGGTAACCTAAATATAAAAACTGCTACTGTAGACGAACGCTTCAACCTAGAAGAACAAAATTTGGTAAGCCAGGTGGGATTTGTGTACTGATCATTACCACCAAGTATCATCAAGATTGGGTCAAAAAATATTTGCTGGTATTTCGGAAACTCGTTATTTCTTAGAAGATTGGCAACCCCTCTCATTGAAAGTGCTTTTCCACAGTCTGTGCCTAGGGCTACTTGAAGAGGAAACAAACCAAAGAGACAAATCTGAGAACTCCTTTATTTTGTCAAGTTTCAAAGAGCTACTACAAACCATGTTGGATTTAGAGTTCCCAATTCATCTACCTATATAGGAGAGAACAGAGAGAAACCTAAATATAAAAACTGCTACTGTAGAAGAACGCTTCAACCTAGAAGAACAAAATTTGGTGAGGCAAGTGGGATTTGTGTACTGATCACTACCAACAAGTATCATCAAGATTGGGTGAAGAAATATTAGCTGGTATTTCGGAAACTCGTTATTTCTTAGAAGCTAGGCAAACAATCTCAATGAAATTGCTTTCCACAGTCTGTGCCTAGGGCTACTTGAAGAGGAAACAAACCATAGAGACAAAACTGAGAACTCCTTTATTTTGTCAAGTTTCAAAGAGCTACTACAAACCATGTTGGATTTAGAGTTCCAAATTCATCTATCTATATAGGCGAGAACAGAGGGAAACCTAAATATAAAAACTGCTACTGTACACGAATGCTTCATCTTAGATGAACAAAAATTGGTTAGCCAAGTGGGATTTGTGTGCTGATCATTACCACTAAGTATCATCAAGTTTGGGTGAAAAAATATTTGCTGGTATTTCGTAAACTCGATATTTTTAAGAAGCTTGGGAAAGCATCTCAATGAAAGTGCTTTTCCACAGTCTGTTCCTAGGGCTACTTGAAGAGAAAACAAACCAGAGAGACAAAACTGAGAACTACTTTATTTTGTCAAGTTTCAAACAGCTACTACAAACCATGTTGGATTTAGAGTTCCAAATTCATCTATCTGTATAGGAGAGAACAGAGGGAAACCTAAATATAAAAACTGCTACTGTACACGAACGCTTCAACCTAGAAGAACTAAATTTGGTGAGCCAAGTGGGATTTGTGTACTGATCATTAGCAACAAGTATCATCAAGATTGGGTGAAAAAATATTTGCTGGTATTTCGGAAACTCGTTATTTCTTAGAAGATTGGCAACCCCTCTCAATGAAAGTGCTTTTCCACAGTCTGTGCCTAGGGCTACTTGAAGAGGAAACAAACCATAGAGACAAATCTGAGAACTCCTTTATTTTGTCAAGTTTCAACACGCTACTACAAACCATGTTGGATTTAGAGTTCCAAATTCATCTATCTATATAGGAGAGAACAGAAGGAAACCTAAATATAAAACTGCTACTGTACATGAACGCTTCAACCTAGAAGAACTAAATTTGGTGAGCAAAGTGGGTTTTGTGTACTGATCATTACCACCAAGTATCAACAAGATTGTGTGAAAAAATATTTGCTGGTATTTCGTAAACTCGTTATTTCTTAGAAGGTTGGCAACCCATTTCAATGAAAGTGCTTTCCACAGTCTCTTCCTAGGGCTACTTGAAGAGAAACAATCCATAGAGACAAAACTGAGAACTCCTTTATTTTGTAAAGTTTCAAAGAGCTGCTACAAACCATGTTGGATTTAGAGATCCAAATTTATCTATTTATGGGAGAGTACAGAGGGAAACCTAAATATAAAAACTGCTACTGTAGACGAACGCTTCAACCTAGAAGAACAAAATTTGGTGAGCCAAGTGGGATTTGTGTACTGATCATTACCACCAAGTATCATCAAGATTGGGTGAAAAAATATTTGCTGGTATTTCAGAAACTCGTTATTTCTTAGAAGCTTGGCAACCCATCTCAATGAAAGTGCTTTCCACAGTCTGTGCCTAGGGCTACTTTAAGAGGAAACAAACCATAGAGAGAAAACTGAGAACTCCTTTATTTTGTCAAGTTTCAAAGAGCTACTACAAACCATGTTGGATTTAGAGTTCCAAATTCATCTATCTATATAGGAGAGAACAGAGGGTAACCTAAATATAAAAACTGCTACTGTAGACGAACGCTTCAACCTAGAAGAACAAAATTTGGTAAGCCAAGTGGGATTTGTGTACTGATCATTACCACCAAGTATCATCAAGATTGGGTCAAAAAATATTTGCTGGTATTTCAAAAACTCGTTATTTCTTAGAAGCTTGGCAACCCCTCTCAATGAAAGTGCTTTTCCACAGGCTGTGCCTAGGGCTACTTGAAGAGGAAACAAACCAAAGAGACAAAACTGAAAACTCCTTTATTTTGTCAAGTTTCAAAGAGCTACTACAAACCATGTTGGATTTAGAGTTCCAAATTCATCTATCTATATAGGAGAGAACAGAGGGAAACCTAAATATAAAAACTGCTACTGTACACGAATGCTTCATCCTAGATGAACAAAAATTGGTTAGCCAAGTGGGATTTGTGTGCTGATCATTACCACCAAGTATCATCAAGTTTGGGTGAAAAAATATTTGCTGGTATTTCGTAAACTCGATATTTTTAAGAAGCTTGGCAAAGCTTCTCAATGAAAGTGCTTTTCCACAGTCTGTTTCTAGGGCTACTTGAAGAGGAAACAAACCAGAGAGACAAAACTGAGAACTACTTTATTTTGTCAAGTTTCAAAGAGCTACTACAAACCATGTTGGATTTAGAGTTCCAAATTCATCTATCTGTAGAGGAGAGAACAGATTGAAACCTAAATATAAAAACTGCTACTGTACACGAATGATTCATCCTAGATGAACAAAAATTGGTTAGCCAAGTGGGATTTGTGTGCTGATCATTACCACCAAGTATCATCAAGTTTGGGTGAAAAAATATTTGCTGGTATTTCGGAATCTCGATATTTCTTAGAAGCTTGGCAAACCATCTCAATGAAAGTGCTTTTCCACAGTCTGTTCCTAGGGCTACTTGAAGAGGAAACAAACCAGAGAGACAAAACTGAGAACTCCTTTATTTTGTCAAGTTTCAAAGAGCTACTACAAACCATGTTGGATTTAGAGTTCCAAATTCATCTATCTGTATAGGAGAGAACAGAGGGAAACCTAAATATAAAAACTGCTACTGTACACGAACGCTTCAACCTGGAAGAACTAAATTTGGTGAGCCAAGTGGGATTTGTGTACTGATCATTAGCAACAAGTATCATCAAGATTGGGTGAAAAAATATTTGCTGGTATTTCGGAAACTCGTTATTTCTTAGAAGCTTGGCAACCCCTCTCAATGAAAGTGCTTTTCCACAGTCTGTGCCTAGGGCTACTTTACGAGGAAACAAACCATAGAGACAAAACTGAGAACTCCTTTATTTTGTCAAGTTTCAAAGAGCTACTACAAAGCATGTTGGATTTAGAGTTCCAAATTCATCTATCTATATAGGAGAGACAAGAGGGAAACCTAAATATAAAAACTGCTACTGAAGACGAACGCTTCAACCTAGAAGAACAAAATTTGGTGAGCTAAGTGGGATTTGTGTAATGATCATTACCACCAAGTATCATCAAGATTGGGTGAAAAAATATTTGCTGGTATTTCGGAAACTCGTTATTTCTTAGAAGATTGGCAACCGCTCTCAATGAAAGTGCTTTTCCACAGTCTGTGCCTAGGGCTACTTGAAGAGGAAACAAACCATAGAGACAAATCTGAGAACTCCTTTATTTTGTCAAGTTTCAACAAGCTACTACAAACCATGTTGGATTTAGAGATCCAAATTCATCTATCTATATAGGAGAGAACAGAGGGAAACCTAAATATAAAAACTGCTACTGTACATGAACGCTTCAACCTAGAAGAACTAAATTTGGTGAGCTAAGTGGGATTTGTGTACTGATCATTACCACCAAGTATCAACAAGATTTTGTGAAAAAATATTTGCTGGTATTTCAGAAACTCGTTATTTCTTAGAAGCTTGGCAACCCATCTCAATGAAAGTGCTTTCCACAGTCTCTGCCTAGGGCTACATGAAGAGAAACAATCCATAGAGACAAAACTGAGAACTCCTTTATTTTGTCAAGTTTCAAAGAGCTGCTACAAACCATGTTGGATTTAGAGTTCCAAATAGATCTATTTATGGGAGAGAACAGTGGGAAACCTAAATATAAAAACTGCTACTGTAGACGAACGCTTCAACCTAGAAGAACAAAATTTGGTGAGCCAAGTGGGATTTGTGTACTGATCATTACCACCAAGTATCATCAAGATTGTGTGAAAAAATATTTGCTGGTATTTCGGAAACTCGTTATTTCTTAGAAGCTTGGCAACCCATCTCAATGAAAGTGCTTTCCACAGTCTGTGCCTAGGGCTACTTGAAGAGGAAACAAACCATAGAGAGAAAACTGAGAACTCCTTTATTTTTTCAAGTTTCAAAGAGCTACTACAAGCCATGTTGGATTTAGAGTTCCAATTTCATCTATCTATATTGGAGAGAACAGAGGGAAACCTAAATATAAAAACTGCTACTGTAGACGAACGCTTCAACCTAGAAGAACAAAATTTGGTGAGGCAAGTGGGATTTGTGTGCTGATCATTACCACCAAGTATCATCAAGTTTGGATGAAAAAATATTTGCTGGTATTTCAATCTCGATATTTCTTAGAAGCTTGGCAAACCATCTCAATGAAAGTGCTTTTCCACAGTCTGTTCCTAGGGCTACTTGAAGAGGAAACAAACCAGAGAGACAAAACTGAGAACTCCTTTATTTTGTCAAGTTTCAAAGAGCTACTACAAACCATGTTGGATTTAGAGTTCAAAATTCATCTATCTGTATAGGAGAGAACAGAGGGAAACCTAAATATAAAAACTGCTACTGTATACGAACGCTTCAACCTAGATGAACAAAAATTGGTTAGCCAAGTGGGATTTGTGTGCTGATCATTACCACCAAGTATCATCAAGTTTGGGTGAAAAAATATTTGCTGGTATTTCGGAATCTCGATATTTCTTAGAAGCTTGGCAAACCATCTCAATGAAAGTGCTTTTCCACAGTCTGTTCCTAGGGCTACTTGAAGAGGAAACAAACCAGAGAGACAAAACTGAGAACTCCTTTATTTTGTCAAGTTTCAAAGAGCTACTACAAACCATGTTGGATTTAGAGTTCCAAAATCATCTATCTGTATAGGAGAGAACAGAGGGAAACCTAAATATAAAAACTTCTACTGTACACGAACGCTTCAAACTAGAAGAACTAAATTTGGTGAGCCAAGTGGGATTTGTGTACTGATCATTAGCAACAAGTATCATCAAGATTGGGTGAAAAAATATTTGCTGGTATTTCGGAAACTCGTTATTTCTTAGAAGCTTGGCAACCCCTCTCAATGAAAGTGCTTTTCCACAGTCTGTGCCTAGGGCTACTTGAAGAGGAAACAAACCATAGAGACAAATCTGAGAACTCCTTTATTTTGTCAAGTTTCAAAGAGCTACTACAAACCATGTTGGATTTAGAGTTCCAAATTCATCTATCTATATAGGAGAGAACAGAGAGAAACCTAAATATAAAAACTGCTACTGTAGACGAACGCTTCAACCTAGAATAACAAAATTTGGTGAGCCAAGTGGGATTTGTTTACTGATCATTACCACCAAGTATCAACAAGATTGTGTTAAAAATATTTGCTGGTGTTTCGGAAACTAGTTATTTCTTAGAAGCTTGACAACCCATCTCAATGAAAGTGCTTTCCACAGTCTGTGCCTAGGGCTAGTTTAAAAGGAAAGAAACCATAGAGACAAAACTGAGAACTCCCTTATTTTGCCAAGTTTCAAAGAGCTACTACAAACCATGTTGGATTTAGAGTTCCAAATTCATCTATCTATATAAGAGAGAACAGAGGGAAACCTAAATATAAAAACACCTACTGTACACGAACGCTTCAACATTGAAGAACTAAATTTGGTGAGCAAAGTGGGATTTGTGTATTGATCATTAGCAGCAAGTATCATCAAGATTGGGTGAAAAAATATTTGCTGGTATTTCGGAAACTCGTTATTTCTTAGAAGCTTGGCAACCCCTCTCAATGAAAGTGCTTTTCCTGAGTCTGTGCCTAGGGCTACTTGAAGAGGAAACAAACCATAGAGACAAAACTGAGAACTCCTTTATTTTGTCAATTTTCAAAGAGCTACTACAAAGCACGTTGGATTTAGAGTTCCAAATTCATCTATCTATATGGGAGAGAACAGAGGGAAACCTAAATATAAAAACTGCTACTGTACACGAACGCTTCAACCTAGAAGAACTAAATGTGGTGAGCCAAAAGGGATTTGTGTACTGATCATTACCACCAAGTATCATCATGATTGGGTGAAAAAATATTTGCTAGTATTTCGGAAACTCGTTATTTCTTAGAAGCTTGGCAACCCATCTCAATGAAAGTGCTTTCCACAGTCTGTGCCTAGGGCTACTTTAAGAGGAAACAAACCATAGAGACAAAACTGAGAACTCCTTTATTTTGTCAAGTTTCAAAGAGCTACTACAAACCATGTTGGATTTAGAGTTCCAAATTCATCTATCTATATAGGAGAGACAAGAGGGAAACCTAAATATAAAAACTGCTACTGTAGACGAACGCTTCATCCTAGAAGAACAAAATTTGGTGAGCCAAGTGGGATTTGTGTACTGATCATTACCACCAAGTATCATCAAGATTGGGTCAAAAAATATTTGCTGGTATTTTGGAAACTCGTTATTTCTTAGAAGATTGGCAACCCCTCTCAATGAAAGTGCTTTTCCACAGTCTGTGCCTAGGGCTACTTGAAGAGGAAACAAACCAAAGAGACAAAACTGAGAACTCCTTTATTTTGTCAAGTTTCAAAGAGCTACTACAAACCATGTTGGATTTAGAGTTCCAAATTCATCTATCTATATAGGAGAGAACAGAGGGAAACCTAAATATAAAAACTGCTACTGTACACGAATGCTTCATCCTAGATGAACAAAAATTGGTTAGCCAAGTGGGATTTGTGTGCTGATCATTACCAACAAGTATCATCAAGTTTGGGTGAAAAAATATTTGCAGGTATTTCGTAAACTCGATATTTTTAAGAAGCTTGGCATAGCATCTCAATGAAAGTGCTTTTCCACAGTCTGTTCCTAGGGCTACTTGAAGAGGAAACAAACCATAGAGACAAAACTGAGAACTCCTTTATTTTGTCAAGTTTCAAAGAGCTACTACAAACCATGTTGGATTTAGAGTTCCAAATTCATCTATCTGTATAGGAGAGAACAGATTGAAACCTAAATATTAAAACTGCTACTGTACACGAATGCTTCATCCTAGATGAACAAAAATTGGTTAGCCAAGTGGGATTTGTGTGCTGATCATTACCACCAAGTATCATCAAGTTTGGGTGAAAAAATATTTGCTGGTATTTCGGAATCTCGATATTTCTTAGAAGCTTGGCAAACCATCTCAATGAAAGTGCTTTTCCACAGTCTGTTCCTAGGGCTACTTGAAGAGGAAACAAACCAGAGAGACAAAACTGAGAACTCCTTTATTTTGTCAAGTTTCAAAGAGCTACTACAAACCATGTTGGATTTAGAGTTCCAAATTCATCTATCTGTATAGGAGAGAAAAGAGGGAAACCTAAATATAAAAACTGCTACTGAAGACGAACGCTTCAACCTAGAAGAACAAAATTTGGTGAGCTAAGTGGGATTTGTGTACTGATCATTACCACCAAGTATCATCAAGATTGGGTGAAAAAATATTTGCTGGTATTTCGGAAACTCGTTATTTCTTAGAAGATTGGCAACCGCTCTCAATGAAAGTGCTTTTCCACAGTCTGTGCCTAGGGCTACTTGAAGAGGAAACAAACCATAGAGTCAAATCTGAGAACTCCTTTATTTTGTCAAGTTTCAACAAGCTACTACAAACCATGTTGGATTTAGAGATCCAAATTCATCTATCTATATAGGAGAGAACAGAGGGAAACCTAAATATAAAAACTGCTACTGTACATGAACGCTTCAACCTAGAAGAACTAAATTTGGTGAGCCAAGTGGGATTTGTGTACTGATCATTACCACCACGTATCAACAAGATTGTGTGAAAAAATATTTGCTGGTATTTCGGAAACTCGTTATTTCTTAGAAGCTTGGCAACCCATCTCAATGAAAGTGCTTTCCACAGTCTCTGCCTAGGGCTACATGAAGAGAAACAATCCATAGAGACAAAACTGAGAACTCCTTTATTTTGTCAAGTTTCAAAGAGCTGCTACAAACCATGTTGGATTTAGAGTTCCAAATTGATCTATTTATGGGAGAGAACAGTGGGAAACCTAAATATAAAAACTGCTACTGTAGACGAACGCTTCAACCTAGAAGAACAAAATTTGGTGAGCCAAGTGGGATTTGTGTACTGATCATTACCACCAAGTATCATCAAGATTGGGTGAAAAAATATTTGCTGGAATTTCGGAAACTCGTTATTTCTTAGAAGCCTGGCAACCCATCTCAATGAAAGTGCTTTCCACAGTCTGTGCCTAGGGCTACTTGAAGAGGAAACAAACCATAGAGAGAAAACTGAGAATTCCTTTATTTTGTCAAGTTTCAAAGAGCTACTACAAGCCATGTTGGATTTAGAGTTCCAAATTCATCTATCTATATTGGAGAGAACAGAGGGAAACCTAAATATAAAAACTGCTACTGTAGACGAACGCTTCAACCTAGAAGAACAAAATTTGGTGGGGCAAGTGGGATTTGTGTGCTGATCATTACCACCAAGTATCATCAAGTTTGGATGAAAAAATATTTGCTGGTATTTCAATCTCGATATTTCTTAGAAGCTTGGCAAACCATCTCAATGAAAGTGCTTTTCCACAGTCTGTTCCTAGGGCTACTTGAAGAGGAAACAAACCAGAGAGACAAAACTGAGAACTCCTTTATTTTGTCAAGTTTCAAAGAGCTACTACAAACCATGTTTGATTTAGATTTCAAAATTCATCTATCTGTATAGGAGATAACAGAGGGAAACCTAAATATAAAAACTGCTACTGTATACGAACGCTTCAACCTAGATGAACAAAAATTGGTTAGCCAAGTGGGATTTGTGTGCTGATCATTACCACCAAGTATCATCAAGTTTGGGTGAAAAAATATTTGCTGGTATTTCGGAATCTCGATATTTCTTAGAAGCTTGGCAAACCATCTCAATGAAAGTGCTTTTCCACAGTCTGTTCCTAGGGCTACTTGAAGAGGAAACAAACCAGAGAGACAAAACTGAGAACTCCTTTATTTTGTCAAGTTTCAAAGAGCTACTACAAACCATGTTGGATTTAGAGTTCCAAATTCATCTATCTGTATAGAAGAGAACAGAGGGAAACCTAAATATAAAAACTTCTACTGTACACGAACGCTTCAAACTAGAAGAACTAAATTTGGTGAGCCAAGTGGGATTTGTGTACTGATCATTAGCAACAAGTATCATCAAGATTGGGTGAAAAAATATTTGCTGGTATTTCGGAAACTCGTTATTTCTTAGAAGCTTGGCAACCCCTCTCAATGAAAGTGCTTTTCCACAGTCTGTGCCTAGGGCTACTTGAAGAGGAAACAAACTATAGAGACAAAACTGAGAACTCCTTTATTTTGTCAAGTTTCAAGGAGCTACTACAAAGCATGTTGGATTTAGAGTTCCAAATTCATCTATCTATATAGGAGAGGACAGAGGGAAACCTAAATATAAAAACTGCTACTGCAGATGAACGCTTCAACATAGAAGAACAAAATTTGGTGAGCCAAGTGGGATTTGTGTAATGATCATTACCACCAAGTATCATCAAGTTTGGGTGAAAAAATATTTGCTGGTATTTCGGAAACTCGTTATTTCTTAGAAGCTTGGCAACCCCTCTCAATGAAAGTGCTTTTCCACAGTCTGTGCCTAGGGCTACTTGAAGAGGAAACAAACCATAGAGACAAATCTGAGAACTCCTTTATTTTGTCAAGTTTCAAAGAGCTACTACAAACCATGTTGGATTTAGAGTTCCAAATTCATCTATCTATATAGGAGAGAACAGAGAGAAACCTAAATATAAAAACTGCTACTGTAGACGAACGCTTCAACCTAGAATAACAAAATTTAGTGAGCCAAGTGGGATTTGTTTACTGATCATTACCACCAAGTATCAACAAGATTGTGTTAAAAATATTTGCTGGTGTTTCGGAAACTAGTTATTTCTTAGAAGCTTGACAACCCATCTCAATGAAAGTGCTTTCCACAGTCTGTGCCTAGGGCTAGTTTAAAAGGAAAGAAACCATAGAGACAAAACTGAGAACTCCCTTATTTTGCCAAGTTTCAAAGAGCTACTACAAACCATGTTGGATTTAGAGTTCCAAATTCATCTATCTATATAGGAGAGAACAGAGGGAAACCTAAATATAAAAACACCTACTGTACACGAACGCTTCAACATTGAAGAACTAAATTTGGTGAGCAAAGTGGGATTTGTGTATTGATCATTAGCAGCAAGTATCATCAAGATTGGGTGAAAAAATATTTGCTGGTATTTCGGAAACTCATTATTTCTTAGAAGCTTGGCAACCCCTCTCAATGAAAGTGCTTTTCCTGAGTCTGTGCCTAGGGCTACTTGAAGAGGAAACAAACCATAGAGACAAAACTGAGAACTCCTTTATTTTGTCAATTTTCAAAGAGCTACTACAAAGCATGTTGGATTTAGAGTTCCAAATTCATCTATCTATATGGGAGAGAACAGAGGGAAACCTAAATATAAAAACTGCTACTGTACACGAACGCTTCAACCTAGAAGAACTAAATTTGGTGAGCCAAAAGGGATTTGTGTACTGATCATTACCACCAAGTATCATCATGATTGGGTGAAAAAATATTTGCTAGTATTTCGGAAACTCGTTATTTCTTAGAAGCTTGGCAACCCATCTCAATGAAAGTGCTTTCCACAGTCTGTGCCTAGGGCTACTTTAAGAGGAAACAAACCATAGAGACAAAACTGAGAACTCCTTTATTTTGTCAAGTTTCAAAGAGCTACTACAAACCATGTTGGATTTAGAGTTCCAAATTCATCTATCTATATAGGAGAGACAAGAGGGAAACCTAAATATAAAAACTGCTACTGTAGACGAACGCTTCATCCTAGAAGAACAAAATTTGGTGAGCCAAGTGGGATTTGTGTACTGATCATTACCACCAAGTATCATCAAGATTGGGTCAAAAAATATTTGCTGGTATTTCGGAAACTCGTTATTTCTTAGAAGATTGGCAACCCCTCTCAATGAACGTGCTTTTCCACAGTCTGTGCCTAGGGCTACTTGAAGAGGAAACAAACCAAAGAGACAAAACTGAGAACTCCTTTATTTTGTCAAGTTTCAAAGAGCTACTACAAACCATGTTGGATTTAGAGTTCCAAATTCATCTATCTATATAGGAGAGAACAGAGGGAAACCTAAATATAAAAACTGCTACTGTACACGAATGCTTCATCCTAGATGAACAAAAATTGGTTAGCCAAGTGGGATTTGTGTGCTGATCATTACCAACAAGTATCATCAAGTTTGGGTGAAAAAATATTTGCAGGTATTTCGTAAACTCGATATTTTTAAGAAGCTTGGCATAGCATCTCAATGAAAGTGCTTTTCCACAGTCTGTTCCTAGGGCTACTTGAAGAGGAAACAAACCATAGAGACAAAACTGAGAACTCCTTTATTTTGTCAAGTTTCAAAGAGCTACTACAAACCATGTTGGATTTAGAGTTCCAAATTCATCTATCTGTATAGGAGAGAACAGATTGAAACCTAAATATTAAAACTACTACTGTACACGAATGCTTCATCCTAGATGAACAAAAATTGGTTAGCCAAGTGGGATTTGTGTGCTGATCATTACCACCAAGTATCATCAAGTTTGGGTGAAAAAATATTTGCTGGTATTTCGGAATCTCGATATTTCTTACAAGCTTGGCAAACCATCTCAATGAAAGTGCTTTTCCACAGTCTGTTCCTAGGGCTACTTGAAGAGGAAACAAACCAGAGAGACAAAACTGAGAACTCCTTTATTTTGTCAAGTTTCAAAGAGCTACTACAAACCATGTTGGATTTAGAGTTCCAAATTCATCTATCTGTATAGGAGAGAAAAGAGGGAAACCTAAATATAAAAACTGCTACTGAAGACGAACGCTTCAACCTAGAAGAACAAAATTTGGTGAGCTAAGTGGGATTTGTGTACTGATCATTACCACCAAGTATCATCAAGATTGGGTGAAAAAATATTTGCTGGTATTTCGGAAACTCGTTATTTCTTAGAAGATTGGCAACCGCTCTCAATGAAAGTGCTTTTCCACAGTCTGTGCCTAGGGCTACTTGAAGAGGAAACAAACCATAGAGTCAAATCTGAGAACTCCTTTATTTTGTCAAGTTTCAACAAGCTACTACAAACCATGTTGGATTTAGAGATCCAAATTCATCTATCTATATAGGAGAGAACAGAGGGAAACCTAAATATAAAAACTGCTACTGTACATGAACGCTTCAACCTAGAAGAACTAAATTTGGTGAGCCAAGTGGGATTTGTGTACTGATCATTACCACCACGTATCAACAAGATTGTGTGAAAAAATATTTGCTGGTATTTCGGAAACTCGTTATTTCTTAGAAGCTTGGCAACCCATCTCAATGAAAGTGCTTTCCACAGTCTCTGCCTAGGGCTACATGAAGAGAAACAATCCATAGAGACAAAACTGAGAACTCCTTTATTTTGTCAAGTTTCAAAGAGCTGCTACAAACCATGTTGGATTTAGAGTTCCAAATTGATCTATTTATGGGAGAGAACAGTGGGAAACCTAAATATAAAAACTGCTACTGTAGACGAACGCTTCAACCTAGAAGAACAAAATTTGGTGAGCCAAGTGGGATTTGTGTACTGATCATTACCACCAAGTATCATCAAGATTGGGTGAAAAAATATTTGCTGGAATTTCGGAAACTCGTTATTTCTTAGAAGCTTGGCAACCCATCTCAATGAAAGTGCTTTCCACAGTCTGTGCCTAGGGCTACTTGAAGAGGAAACAAACCATAGAGAGAAAACTGAGAACTCCTTTATTTTGTCAAGTTTCAAAGAGCTACTACAAGCCATGTTGGATTTAGAGTTCCAAATTCATCTATCTATATTGGAGAGAACAGAGGGAAACCTAAATATAAAAACTGCTACTGTAGACGAACGCTTCAACCTAGAAGAACAAAATTTGGTGAGGCAAGTGGGATTTGTGTGCTGATCATTACCACCAAGTATCATCAAGTTTGGATGAAAAAATATTTGCTGGTATTTCAATCTCGATATTTCTTAGAAGCTTGGCAAACCATCTCAATGAAAGTGCTTTTCCACAGTCTGTTCCTAGGGCTACTTGAAGAGGAAACAAACCAGAGAGACAAAACTGAGAACTCCTTTATTTTGTCAAGTTTCAAAGAGCTACTACAAACCATGTTGGATTTAGAGTTCAAAATTCATCTATCTGTATAGGAGATAACAGAGGGAAACCTAAATATAAAAACTGCTACTGTATACGAACGCTTCAACCTAGATGAACAAAAATTGGTTAGCCAAGTGGGATTTGTGTGCTGATCATTACCACCAAGTATCATCAAGTTTGGGTGAAAAAATATTTGCTGGTATTTCGGAATCTCGATATTTCTTAGAAGCTTGGCAAACCATCTCAATGAAAGTGCTTTTCCACAGTCTGTTCCTAGGGCTACTTGAAGAGGAAACAAACCAGAGAGACAAAACTGAGAACTCCTTTATTTTGTCAAGTTTCAAAGAGCTACTACAAACCATGTTGGATTTAGAGTTCCAAATTCATCTATCTGTATAGAAGAGAACAGAGGGAAACCTAAATATAAAAACTTCTACTGTACACGAACGCTTCAAACTAGAAGAACTAAATTTGGTGAGCCAAGTGGGATTTGTGTACTGATCATTAGCAACAAGTATCATCAAGATTGGGTGAAAAAATATTTGCTGGTATTTCGGAAACTCGTTATTTCTTAGAAGCTTGGCAACCCCTCTCAATGAAAGTGCTTTTCCACAGTCTGTGCCTAGGGCTACTTGAAGAGGAAACAAACTATAGAGACAAAACTGAGAACTCCTTTATTTTGTCAAGTTTCAAGGAGCTACTACAAAGCATGTTGGATTTAGAGTTCCAAATTCATCTATCTATATAGGAGAGGACAGAGGGAAACCTAAATATAAAAACTGCTACTGCAGATGAACGCTTCAACATAGAAGAACAAAATTTGGTGAGCCAAGTGGGATTTGTGTAATGATCATTACCACCAAGTATCATCAAGTTTGGGTGAAAAAATATTTGCTGGTATTTCGGAAACTCGTTATTTCTTAGAAGCTTGGCAACCCCTCTCAATGAAAGTGCTTTTCCACAGTCTGTGCCTAGGGCTACTTGAAGAGGAAACAAACCATAGAGACAAATCTGAGAACTCCTTTATTTTGTCAAGTTTCAAAGAGCTACTACAAACCATGTTGGATTTAGAGTTCCAAATTCATCTATCTATATAGGAGAGAACAGAGAGAAACCTAAATATAAAAACTGCTACTGTAGACGAACGCTTCAACCTAGAATAACAAAATTTAGTGAGCCAAGTGGGATTTGTTTACTGATCATTACCACCAAGTATCAACAAGATTGTGTTAAAAATATTTGCTGGTGTTTCGGAAACTAGTTATTTCTTAGAAGCTTGACAACCCATCTCAATGAAAGTGCTTTCCACAGTCTGTGCCTAGGGCTAGTTTAAAAGGAAAGAAACCATAGAGACAAAACTGAGAACTCCCTTATTTTGCCAAGTTTCAAAGAGCTACTACAAACCATGTTGGATTTAGAGTTCCAAATTCATCTATCTATATAGGAGAGAACAGAGGGAAACCTAAATATAAAAACACCTACTGTACACGAACGCTTCAACATTGAAGAACTAAATTTGGTGAGCCAAGTGGGATTTGTGTATTGATCATTAGCAGCAAGTATCATCAAGATTGGGTGAAAAAATATTTGCTGGTATTTCGGAAACTCGTTATTTCTTAGAAGCTTGGCAACCCCTCTCAATGAAAGTGCTTTTCCTGAGTCTGTGCCTAGGGCTACTTGAAGAGGAAACAAACCATAGAGACAAAACTGAGAACTCCTTTATTTTGTCAATTTTCAAAGAGATACTAGAAAGCATGTTGGATTTAGAGTTCCAAATTCATCTATCTATATGGGAGAGAACAGAGGGAAACCTAAATATAAAAACTGCTACTGTACACGAACGCTTCAACCTAGAAGAACTAAATGTGGTGAGCCAAAAGGGATTTGTGTACTGATCATTACCACCAAGTATCATCATGATTGGGTGAAAAAATATTTGCTAGTATTTCGGAATCTCGTTATTTCATAGAAGCTTGGCAACCCATCTCAATGAAAGTGCTTTCCACAGTCTGTGCCTAGGGCTACTTTAAGAGGAAACAAACCATAGAGACAAAACTGAGAACTCCTTTATTTTGTCAAGTTTCAAAGAGCTACTACAAACCATGTTGGATTTAGAGTTCCAAATTCATCTATCTATATAGGAGAGACAAGAGGGAAACCTAAATATAAAAACTGCTACTGTAGACGAACGCTTCATCCTAGAAGAACAAAATTTGGTGAGCCAAGTGGGATTTGTGTACTGATCATTACCACCAAGTATCATCAAGATTGGGTCAAAAAATATTTGCTGGTATTTCGGAAACTCGTTATTTCTTAGAAGATTGGCAACCCCTCTCAATGAAAGTGCTTTTCCACAGTCTGTGCCTAGGGCTACTTGAAGAGGAAACAAACCAAAGAGACAAAACTGAGAACTCCTTTATTTTGTCAAGTTTCAAGGAGCTACTACAAACCATGTTGGATTTAGAGTTCCAAATTCATCTATCTATATAGGAGAGAACAGAGGGAAACCTAAATATAAAAACTGCTACTGTACACGAATGCTTCATCCTAGATGAACAAAAATTGGTTAGCCAAGTGGGATTTGTGTGCTGATCATTACCAACAAGTATCATCAAGTTTGGGTGAAAAAATATTTGCAGGTATTTCGTAAACTCGATATTTTTAAGAAGCTTGGCATAGCATCTCAATGAAAGTGCTTTTCCACAGTCTGTTCCTAGGGCTACTTGAAGAGGAAACAAACCATAGAGACAAAACTGAGAACTCCTTTATTTTGTCAAGTTTCAAAGAGCTACTACAAACCATGTTGGATTTAGAGTTCCAAATTCATCTATCTGTATAGGAGAGAACAGATTGAAACCTAAATATTAAAACTGCTACTGTACACGAATGCTTCATCCTAGATGAACAAAAATTGGTTAGCCAAGTGGGATTTGTGTGCTGATCATTACCACCAAGTATCATCAAGTTTGGGTGAAAAAATATTTGCTGGTATTTCGGAATCTCGATATTTCTTAGAAGCTTGGCAAACCATCTCAATGAAAGTGCTTTTCCACAGTCTATTCCTAGGGCTACTTGAAGAGGAAACAAACCAGAGAGACAAAACTGAGAACTCCTTTATTTTGTCAAGTTTCAAAGAGCTACTACAAACCATGTTGGATTTAGAGTTCCAAATTCATCTATCTGTATAGGAGAGACAAGAGGGAAACCTAAATATAAAAACTGCTACTGAAGACGAACGCTTCAACCTAGAAGAACAAAATTTGGTGAGCTTAGTGGGATTTGTGTACTGATCATTACCACCAAGTATCATCAAGATTGGGTGAAAAAATATTTGCTGGTATTTCGGAAACTCGTTATTTCTTACAAGATTGGCAACCGCTCTCAATGAAAGTGCTTTTCCACAGTCTGTGCCTAGGGCTACTTGAAGAGGAAACAAACCATAGAGTCAAATCTGAGAACTCCTTTATTTTGTCAAGTTTCAACAAGCTACTACAAACCATGTTGGATTTAGAGATCCAAATTCATCTATCTATATAGGAGAGAACAGAGGGAAACCTAAATATAAAAACTGCTACTGTACATGAACGCTTCAACCTAGAAGAACTAAATTTGGTGAGCCAAGTGGGATTTGTGTACTGATCATTACCACCACGTATCAACAAGATTGTGTGAAAAAATATTTGCTGGTATTTCGGAAACTCGTTATTTCTTAGAAGCTTGGCAACCCATCTCAATGAAAGTGCTTTCCACAGTCTCTGCCTAGGGCTACATGAAGAGAAACAATCCATAGAGACAAAACTGAGAACTCCTTTATTTTGTCAAGTTTCAAAGAGCTGCTACAAACCATGTTGGATTTAGAGTTCCAAATTGATCTATTTATGGGAGAGAACAGTGGGAAACCTAAATATAAAAACTGCTACTGTAGACGAACGCTTCAACCTAGAAGAACAAAATTTGGTGAGCCAAGTGGGATTTGTGTACTGATCATTACCACCAAGTATCATCAAGATTGGGTGAAAAAATATTTGCTGGAATTTCGGAAACTCGTTATTTCTTAGAAGCTTGGCAACCCATCTCAATGAAAGTGCTTTCCACAGTCTGTGCCTAGGGCTACTTGAAGAGGAAACAAACCATAGAGAGAAAACTGAGAACTCCTTTATTTTGTCAAGTTTCAAAGAGCTACTACAAGCCATGTTGGATTTAGAGTTCCAAATTCATCTATCTATATTGGAGAGAACAGAGGGAAACCTAAATATAAAAACTGCTAATGTAGACGAACGCTTCAACCTAGAAGAACAAAATTTGGTGAGGCAAGTGGGATTTGTTTGCTGATCATTACCACCAAGTATCATCAAGTTTGGATGAAAAAATATTTGCTGGTATTTCAATCTCGATATTTCTTAGAAGCTTGGCAAACCATCTCAATGAAAGTGCTTTTCCACAGTCTGTTCCTAGGGCTACTTGAAGAGGAAACAAACCAGAGAGACAAAACTGAGAACTCCTTTATTTTGTCAAGTTTCAAAGAGCTACTACAAACCATGTTGGATTTAGAGTTCAAAATTCATCTATCTGTATAGGAGAGAACAGAGGGAAACCTAAATATAAAAACTGCTACTGTACACGAACGCTTCAACCTAGATGAACAAAAATTGGTTAGCCAAGTGGGATTTGTGTGCTGATCATTACCACCAAGTATCATCAAGTTTGGGTGAAAAAATATTTGCTGGTATTTTGGAATCTCGATATTTCTTAGAAGCTTGGCAAACCATCTCAATGAAAGTGCTTTTCCACAGTCTGTTCCTAGGGCTACTTGAAGAGGAAACAAACCAGAGAGACAAAACTGAGAACTCCTTTATTTTGTCAAGTTTCAAAGAGCTACTACAAACCATGTTGGATTTAGAGTTCCAAATTCATCTATCTGTATAGGAGAGAACAGAGGGAAACCTAAATATAAAAACTGCTACTGTACACGAACGCTTCAAACTAGAAGAACTAAATTTGGTGAGCCAAGTGGGATTTGTGTACTGATCATTAGCAACAAGTATCATCAAGATTGGGTGAAAAAATATTTGCTGGTATTTCGGAAACTCGTTATTTCTTAGAAGCTTGGCAACCCCTCTCAATGAAAGTGCTTTTCCACAGTCTGTGCCTAGGGCTACTTGAAGAGGAAACAAACTATAGAGACAAAACTGAGAACTCCTTTATTTTGTCAAGTTTCAAGGAGCTACTGCAAAGCATGTTGGATTTAGAGTTCCAAATTCATCTATCTATATAGGAGAGGACAGAGGGAAACCTAAATATAAAAACTGCTACTGTAGATGAACGCTTCAACATAGAAGAACAAAATTTGGTGAGCCAAGTGGGATTTGTTTACTGATCATTACCACCAAGTATCAACAAGATTGTGTTAAAAATATTTGCTGGTGTTTCGGAAACTATTTATTTCTTAGAAGCTTGACAACCCATCTCAATGAAAGTGCTTTCCACAGTCTGTGCCTAGGGCTAGTTTAAAAGGAAAGAAACCATAGAGACAAAACTGAGAACTCCCTTATTTTGCCAAGTTTCAAAGAGCTACTACAAACCATGTTGGATTTAGAGTTCCAAATTCATCTATCTATATAGGAGAGAACAGAGGGAAACCTAAATATAAAAACACCTACTGTACACGAACGCTTCAACATTGAAGAACTAAATTTGGTGAGCAAAGTGGGATTTGTGTATTGATCATTAGCAGCAAGTATCATCAAGATTGGGTGAAAAAATATTTGCTGGTATTTCGGAAACTCGTTATTTCTTAGAAGCTTGGCAACCCCTCTCAATGAAAGTGCTTTTCCTGAGACTGTGCCTAGGGCTACTTGAAGAGGAAACAAACCATAGAGACAAAACTGAGAACTCCTTTATTTTGTCAATTTTCAAAGAGCTACTACAAAGCATGTTGGATTTAGAGTTCCAAATTCATCTATCTAAATGGGAGAGAACAGAGGGAAACCTAAATATAAAAACTGCTACTGTACACGAACGCTTCAACCTAGAAGAACTAAATGTGGTGAGCCAAAAGGGATTTGTGTACTGATCATTACCACCAAGTATCATCATGATTGGGTGAAAAAATATTTGCTAGTATTTCGGAAACTCGTTATTTCTTAGAAGCTTGGCAACCCATCTCAATGAAAGTGCTTTCCACAGTCTGTGCCTAGGGCTACTTTAAGAGGAAACAAACCATAGAGACAAAACTGAGAACTCCTTTATTTTGTCAAGTTTCAAAGAGCTACTACAAACCATGTTGGATTTAGAGTTCCAAATTCATCTATCTATATAGGAGAGACAAGAGGGAAACCTAAATATAAAAACTGCTACTGTAGACGAACGCTTCATCCTAGAAGAACAAAATTTGGTGAGCCAAGTGGGATTTGTGTACTGATCATTACCACCAAGTATCATCAAGATTGGGTCAAAAAATATTTGCTGGTATTTCGGAAACTCGTTATTTCTTAGAAGATTGGCAACCCCTCTCAATGAAAGTGCTTTTCCACAGTCTGTGCCTAGGGCTACTTGAAGAGGAAACAAACCAAAGAGACAAAACTGAGAACTCCTTTATTTTGTCAAGTTTCAAAGAGCTACTACAAACCATGTTGGATTTAGAGTTCCAAATTCATCTATCTATATAGGAGAGAACAGAGGGAAACCTAAATATAAAAACTGCTACTGTACACGAATGCTTCATCCTAGATGAACAAAAATTGGTTAGCCAAGTGGGATTTGTGTGCTGATCATTACCAACAAGTATCATCAAGTTTGGGTGAAAAAATATTTGCAGGTATTTCGTAAACTCGATATTTTTAAGAAGCTTGGCATAGCATCTCAATGAAAGTGCTTTTCCACAGTCTGTTCCTAGGGCTACTTGAAGAGGAAACAAACCATAGAGACAAAACTGAGAACTCCTTTATTTTGTCAAGTTTCAAAGAGCTACTACAAACCATGTTGGATTTAGAGTTCCAAATTCATCTATCTGTATAGGAGAGAACAGATTGAAACCTAAATATTAAAACTGCTACTGTACAGGAATGCTTCATCCTAGATGAACAAAAATTGGTTAGCCAAGTGGGATTTGTGTGCTGATCATTACCACCAAGTATCATCAAGTTTGGGTGAAAAAATATTTGCTGGTATTTCGGAATCTCGATATTTCTTAGAAGCTTGGCAAACCATCTCAATGAAAGTGCTTTTCCACAGTCTATTCCTAGGGCTACTTGAAGAGGAAACAAACCAGAGAGACAAAACTGAGAACTCCTTTATTTTGTCAAGTTTCAAAGAGCTACTACAAACCATGTTGGATTTAGAGTTCCAAATTCATCTATCTGTATAGGAGAGACAAGAGGGAAACCTAAATATAAAAACTGCTACTGAAGACGAACGCTTCAACCTAGAAGAACAAAATTTGGTGAGCTAAGTGGGATTTGTGTACTGATCATTACCACCAAGTATCATCAAGATTGGGTGAAAAAATATTTGCTGGTATTTCGGAAACTCGTTATTTCTTACAAGATTGGCAACCGCTCTCAATGAAAGTGCTTTTCCACAGTCTGTGCCTAGGGCTACTTGAAGAGGAAACAAACCATAGAGTCAAATCTGAGAACTCCTTTATTTTGTCAAGTTTCAACAAGCTACTACAAACCATGTTGGATTTAGAGATCCAAATTCATCTATCTATATAGGAGAGAACAGAGGGAAACCTAAATATAAAAACTGCTACTGTACATGAACGCTTCAACCTAGAAGAACTAAATTTGGTGAGCCAAGTGGGATTTGTGTACTGATCATTACCACCACGTATCAACAAGATTGTGTGAAAAAATATTTGCTGGTATTTCGGAAACTCGTTATTTCTTAGAAGCTTGGCAACCCATCTCAATGAAAGTGCTTTCCACAGTCTCTGCCTAGGGCTACATGAAGAGAAACAATCCATAGAGACAAAACTGAGAACTCCTTTATTTTGTCAAGTTTCAAAGAGCTGCTACAAACCATGTTGGATTTAGAGTTCCAAATTGATCTATTTATGGGAGAGAACAGTGGGAAACCTAAATATAAAAACTGCTACTGTAGACGAACGCTTCAACCTAGAAGAACAAAATTTGGTGAGCCAAGTGGGATTTGTGTACTGATCATTACCACCAAGTATCATCAAGATTGGGTGAAAAAATATTTGCTGGAATTTCGGAAACTCGTTATTTCTTAGAAGCTTGGCAACCCATCTCAATGAAAGTGCTTTCCACAGTCTGTGCCTAGGGCTACTTGAAGAGGAAACAAACCATAGAGAGAAAACTGAGAACTCCTTTATTTTGTCAAGTTTCAAAGAGCTACTACAAGCCATGTTGGATTTAGAGTTCCAAATTCATCTATCTATATTGGAGAGAACCGAGGGAAACCTAAATATAAAAACTGCTAATGTAGACGAACGCTTCAACCTAGAAGAACAAAATTTGGTGAGGCAAGTGGGATTTGTGTGCTGATCATTACCACCAAGTATCATCAAGTTTGGATGAAAAAATATTTGCTGGTATTTCAATCTCGATATTTCTTAGAAGCTTGGCAAATCATCTCAATGAAAGTGCTTTTCCACAGTCTGTTCCTAGGGCTACTTGAAGAGGAAACAAACCAGAGAGACAAAACTGAGAACTCCTTTATTTTGTCAAGTTTCAAAGAGCTACTACAAACCATGTTGGATTTAGAGTTCCAAATTCATCTATCTGTATAGGAGAGAACAGAGGGAAACCTAAATATAAAAACTGCTACTGTAGACGAACGCTTCATCCTAGAAGAACAAAATTTGGTGAGCCAAGTAGGATTTGTGTACTGATCATTACCACCAAGTATCATCAAGTTTGGGTCAAAAAATATTTGCTGGTATTTCGGAAACTCGTTATTTCTTAGAAGATTGGCAACCCCTCTCAATGAAAGTGCTTTTCCACAGTCTGTGCCTAGGGCTACTTGAAGAGGAAACAAACCAAAGAGACAAAACTGAGAACTCCTTTATTTTGTCAAGTTTCAAAGAGCTACTACAAACCATGTTGGATTTAGAGTTCCAAATTCATCTATCTATATAGGAGAGAACAGAGGGAAACCTAAATATAAAAACTGCTACTGTACACGAATGCTTCATCCTAGATGAACAAAAATTGGTTAGCCAAGTGGGATTTGTGTGCTGATCATTACCAACAAGTATCATCAAGTTTGGGTGAAAAAATATTTGCAGGTATTTCGTAAACTCGATATTTTTAAGAAGCTTGGCATAGCATCTCAATGAAAGTGCTTTTCCACAGTCTGTTCCTAGGGCTACTTGAAGAGGAAACAAACCATAGAGACAAAACTGAGAACTCCTTTATTTTGTCAAGTTTCAAAGAGCTACTACAAACCATGTTGGATTTAGAGTTCCAAATTCATCTATCTGTATAGGAGAGAACAGATTGAAACCTAAATATTAAAACTGCTACTGTACAGGAATGCTTCATCCTAGATGAACAAAAATTGGTTAGCCAAGTGGGATTTGTGTGCTGATCATTACCACCAAGTATCATCAAGTTTGGGTGAAAAAATATTTGCTGGTATTTCGGAATCTCGATATTTCTTAGAAGCTTGGCAAACCATCTCAATGAAAGTGCTTTTCCACAGTCTATTCCTAGGGCTACTTGAAGAGGAAACAAACCAGAGAGACAAAACTGAGAACTCCTTTATTTTGTCAAGTTTCAAAGAGCTACTACAAACCATGTTGGATTTAGAGTTCCAAATTCATCTATCTGTATAGGAGAGACAAGAGGGAAACCTAAATATAAAAACTGCTACTGTAGACGAACGCTTCAACCTAGAAGAACAAAATTTGGTAAGCCAAGTGGGATTTGTGTACTGATCATTACCACCAAGTATCATCAAGATTGGGTCAAAAAATATTTGCTGGTATTTCGGAAACTCGTTATTTCTTAGAAGATTGGCAACCCCTCTCAATGAAAGTGCTTTTCCACAGTCTGTGCCTAGGGCTACTTGAAGAGGAAACAAACCAAAGAGACAAAACTGAGAACTCCTTTATTTTGTCAAGTTTCAAAGAGCTACTACAAACCATGTTGGATTTAGAGTTCCAAATTCATCTATCTATATAGGAGAGAACAGAGGGAAACCTAAATATAAAAACTGCTACTGTACACGAATGCTTCATCCTAGATGAACAAAAATTGGTTAGGCAAGTGGGATTTGTGTGCTGATCATTACCAACAAGTATCATCAAGTTTGGGTGAAAAAATATTTGCTGGTATTTCGTAAACTCGATATTTTTAAGAAACTTGGCAAAGCATCTCAATGAAAGTGCTTTTCCACAGTCTGTTCCTAGGGCTACTTGAAGAGGAAACAAACCAGAGAGACAAAACTGAGAACTACTTTATTTTGTCAAGTTTCAAAGAGCTACTACAAACCATGTTGGATTTAGAGTTCCAAATTCATCTATCTGTATAGGAGAGAACAGATTGAAACCTAAATATAAAAACTGCTACTGTACACGAATGCTTCAACCTAGAAGAACTAAATTTGGTGAGCCAAGTGGGATTTGTGTACTGATCATTAGCAACAAGTATCATCAAGATTGGGTGAAAAAATATTTGCTGGTATTTCGGAAACTCGTTATTTCTTAGAAGCTTGGCAACCCCTCTCAATGAAAGTGCTTTTCCACAGTCTGTGCCTAGGGCTACTTAAAGAGGAAACAAACTATAGAGACAAAACTGAGAACTCCTTTATTTTGTCAAGTTTCAAGGAGCTACTACAAAGCATGTTGGATTTAGAGTTCCAAATTCATCTATCTATATAAAAGAGAACAGAGGGAAACCTAAATATAAAAACTGCTACTGTAGATGAACGCTTCAACATAGAAGAACAAAATTTGGTGAGCCAAGTGGGATTTGTGTACTGATCATTACCACCAAGTATCAACAAGATTGTGTGAAAAATATTTGCTGGTATTTCGGAAAATCGTTATTTCTTAGAAGCTTGACAACCCATCTCAATGAAAGTGCTTTCCACAGTCTGTGCCTAGGGCTACTTTAAAAGGAAACAAACCATAGAGACAAAACTGAGAACTCCCTTATTTTGCCAAGTTTCAAAGAGCTACTACAAACCATGTTGGATTTAGAGTTCCAAATTCATCTATCTATATAGGAGAGAACAGAGGGAAACCTAAATATAAAAACTCCTACTGTACACGAACGCTTCAACCTTGAAGAACTAAATTTGGTGAGCCAAGTGGGATTTGTGTACTGATCATTACCACCAAGTATCATCAAGATTGGGTCAAAAAATATTTGCTGGTATTTCGGAAACTCGTTATTTCTTAGAAGATTGGCAACCCCTCTCAATGAAAGTGCTTTTCCACAGTTTGTGCCTAGGGCTACTTGAAGAGGAAACAAACCAAAGAGACAAAACTGAGAACTCCTTTATTTTGTCAAGTTTCAAAGAGCTACTACAAACCATGTTGGATTTAGAGTTCCAAATTCATCTATCTATATAGGAGAGAACAGAGGGAAACCTAAATATAAAAACTGCTACTGTACACGAATGCTTCATCCTAGATGAACAAAAATTGGTTAGGCAAGTGGGATTTGTGTGCTGATCATTACCAACAAGTATCATCAAGTTTGGGTGAAAAAATATTTGCTGGTATTTCGTAAACTCGATATTTTTAAGAAACTTGGCAAAGCATCTCAATGAAAGTGCTTTTCCACAGTCTGTTCCTAGGGCTACTTGAAGAGGAAACAAACCAGAGAGACAAAACTGAGAACTCCTTTATTTTGTCAAGTTTCAAAGAGCTACTACAAACCATGTTGGATTTAGAGTTCCAAATTCATCTATCTGTATAGGAGAGAACAGAGGGAAACCTAAATATAAAAACTGCTACTGTACACGAACGCTTCAACCTAGAAGAACTAAATTTGGTGAGCCAAGTGGGATTTGTGTACTGATCATTAGCAACAAGTATCATCAAGATTGGGTGAAAAAATATTTGCTGGTATTTCGGAAACTCGTTATTTCTTAGAAGCTTGGCAACCCCTCTCAATGAAAGTGCTTTTCCACAGTCTGTGCCTAGGGCTACTTAAAGAGGAAACAAACTATAGAGACAAAACTGAGAACTCCTTTATTTTGTCAAGTTTCAAGGAGCTACTACAAAGCATGTTGGATTTAGAGTTCCAAATTCATCTATCTATATAAAAGAGAACAGAG